>NW_020955711.1:369962-434342 GCF_003031625.1 Empidonax traillii
CTTCTGCAGCATCCTCGGGAAGGAGCCAGCCAAATCCCTCCCAGGGGAGCACTGATCCTGCTCTCCTTCTGCCCCTCAGGGGAGCTGCCTGCTAGAAAGGGGGTTTGGGGGGAAACGTGCCCCACTGCCCAAAACCTGGAGGGGGCTGGTCTGTGGGTCAGGACCAGTATGAGTGTCTCCCTGGGCTCCAGTGGCTTAAAACACCCCCAAATGCTCCAACCTGGGCATATCACTCCCATGAGGGTTTGATCTGGACCCTGCAATGATTCTTGGTTTGTCTGGCAACCCCCTGGCTCTGAGACACCTTAAATCTGCCTCATTTGGGGACAACAAATCACATCCCACATTCATTTGTGTTGGGTGTCCAAGCTTTGATGTTTGGCTGGAGCTTCCCTCCAACCCACCCCAGCACGATCCTGCTCCAGCTTCCCTGTACCAGCAGCTCCCAGTTTGACCCCCTCCCAGAAGGGTTTGGGTAGTTCCTCTGGCCTCCTTGCACTGGGATTTCCCCTTCTCCCTGTGTGGGATATCCCATCCCTGGGCAGCCCTTCCCAGAGCACCAGCAAACTGCTGCCATCCCTGACTCCACCAGTCTTGGATGGGAAGAGATGAAGCCTTGCCAAAACCCAATAGTTTTTCACATGGGAGGGGAAAAAAAAACCTTCAAGAAACCAACAAAGCTTTTGCTTCTTTCCTCTTCTTATCCTAACACTTCTGATTTGGTTTTTTTGGTTAAGAGTCCTGCTCTCTCCCCTGCTGTGAGCTGTCCCTGGGAAATAGCTGCTTGCAAACCTGGCCACAGCAGAAAATTTGCTCTTCTAGACTTAATTTTGATTGAATAAACTTCAACATGAAATGAGTGTGGCTGGTGATGAGTTCAGAGAGCAGAGGGATGTTTAGGTGGGAAAACTTGCACACTGCAGCCCCAGGGGATGGCTTTGCTAATGCTGGGGGAGAGGAAATAAAAACACATTAAGTGAAAGAGTGCAGAAGAGCCAGGACAGAAAAGAGTTGAAGAGCAGAGAGGCAGGAGTTAATACAAAAATAAGCAAATCAGGGAAGGGTTACACAAGAAGAGGCAAAGGGCAGGAGGATGGGGAGGAACATGCCTCATGTTTCAGGCGTCCCCTCTGGGGCTGCGTGCTGGTTGCAGGCATGGCCTGCAAACCCCCATCCTGTGAGTAATCCTCCCCCTCGTGAACGGATTGCACCGATTGCAGTGGGACTGCTTGGATGAGAGAGTTTTGGAAAAGCAGCAAAAAAAGTCTTGGTGATGAGTAAGATTTACAGAATCAGGCTCTTGGAGGCCGGGCTGCAGAGCACAGAGCGCTCTTCTGGACACCACATAAATAAATAGTGATGCTGCTGCTTCCTTCCCTCATGAGGTAATGCCTCGGCACAGCTTGTCCAGAGCTGCTGGGTTATTTTTACAGCCTAGTCTGTCTGAGGTTGTCTCCTCTCTCCCCAGTCTGGGCTCCTGGGAGGGCTCTGCAGCACGAGTGTCACCTGTGTCCCCACAGGCACGTGTGATGTGCCCAAGGTTGCAGAGTAGACAAGTCGTGGAGGAGCTGGGACTCACCAGCTCGTGGTCCAGGACCTCACCAGGACAAAGCCCTGGCTGATCTCTGACAGCTCATGCTGACACACGGTGGGGTAAATCCCCTCTAGCTGTAGGGATGTGCTTTGTGTCACCAGTGCCCAACTTTTGGTCGGGGCACGGGACCCTGCGTGTCCATGACCACTGCCCTGGGCAGAGCACTCTGGCTCCTCCAGAGCCTGACCCTAGTCTGACTTGTCTGTCTTCCAGAAAACTCTCTGAATCAGCAGCAACTCAGCCCTCGTGGTGCAGGGAGGCAGGAGGTGGTCTAGGCAGTGTCTGTAGATGTGTATCTGCCGTCCCTGTCCTAGGGAAACTGAACCAGCGCCAGCAATTAGGAGCAATTAAAGGTAATTTGCAGTTCCCTGGCCAGTGCAAACACTTGCAGCCAGCAATTACAGGCTCTTCTCCTTCCCCAGCCGTGGAGTGGCTGGGCTGCCGGTGCTTGATGCTGATTTTTCGAGTACAGTTCAAATTCCTTTGGGCTGTAACCCCAAATAGGGAAAAGACTGCAGGAGAGTCGCAGTGGGGGTGTGATTGGTGCAAACAGCCCTTGGCCATCCCCTTCCTGATGGGCACCTTTGAACTCACAAAACAACTTTTCAGGCCTGAACTTCCCTGAGTGCAAGGATCTATCTATCTGTCACCCACCACGATGCAGAGGGTCAGAGTGCCCTGCACTTGGGGCCCCAGGGCTGAGAGAACCTCACTGATCAGGAAAGGAGGGTGTCTGGGACATGGTTGGGGATAATAAGGGGGATAACAGGTGATTTTTCTACTGTATCCTCATGCCTTGCTTGAAAGGATCACCCCACAGAGGAGGGTGCAAGGGTGCAGTGAGATGAGAGAGGAGCAAAGAGGAATTATGTTGGTGCAAGGAAACAGGAGGTCTGTGTTGGTCCACAGAGCACTGGGGGAAGGAAATAACCATCAGGATTTGGTTCTTTCAGAAAATCTTAAAGAAATATCTTTTTTTTCCTGGCAGAAATTATCAGGAATTTCTAGGGGAAAACAAAATTATTTGCTGCTTGAAAACGAGGCTGTGGAGGAGGAAACAAGGAGCAGGAATCTATGGTGAGGTTTTAAGTAGCGCTGGGGTGCCTCTGCCCATAAAAGCCGATTTTTCTTGTAACTTAATCGTGGAGTGGAAAGCAGGGACCTAAAAGCATTTCTAGGTGACTCCCTGCAACTTGGCTGGTCCAGATGTGTTGGTCTTCTGCGAGACAGACCCAAACTGGCCGAATGGATGAGGGGCTAGCAGCCAAAATCCGGTGCACAGAAGGCTGCATAATTGGAAGGAGGGAACAGGATGGCTCATACACACTGAAGGGTCCCAATTAACTGCAACCACTCCAGGGAAAGATCTGGGAGTCAATGAAACATCTGGCTGATTGCAACGGAGCTCAGAAGAGCCACAAGATGGGAAGCTGTGTTATGAAAGGGGTAGAGAGTGACAGTGAATGTGATATCATGGCACTACAGAAATCAATAGCACGTCCTCAGCTGGGGAACTGCAGTGAAAGGCAGGGAGAGGCACCCATCTGAGGACGGAAAAGATTAGGAATGCCTTGCCAAGAGACGGTGGAGGGGTGCCAAGTAACGCAGAGCGCCGAGAAGGTCAGACAGGTGCTCCTCTTCAGTGGTCCTTAAAACACGGGGACAAAGGGACATTCAAGGCGTTTTAAAAGGCAACCTTTTTTCAATGATAAAAGGAAATGCTTCTTTGCACTGCACGTAATTAACTCGTAGAACTCAAGCTACGAGACACCATGGCAAGGGCCCAACAGGATTAGATAGGGCTGTGAATGAGAACATCTGTAGTTACATTAGCTGGGATTAATATATATACGGATATAAGCACTCCAAGCCAGCTACTAACTGCCTGCAGTTAGGAGGAGATTTCCCCTGGGGCCAAGCTCTTGCAGAACTGGCTGTCTTGGAGTTTTATATCTTTGTCTGGAGCTTCCAAGACAAGCCACTATTATATGTACAAACCTGCTGAGGCAGAGCATCACCCCCCCCCCCCCCCAAGCACGGGCAGGGGCACATTTCTGTGCCTCACCTGAGGTTTGGGACTGAAAAAATACCTGCAAGCAAATCTTCAGGGCCTTTCATGGAAGGATGCAAAACACCCTGGGAAAGTGGTTGAGCTTGCCGGGGTGTCTCTGCCTCGCTGAAGGTTGACAAATAGCATGACAAAAGTGTAAATATTTTTCCTGCCCTGAATTTTGGTCGGAGGTATTCCCAGCTGCTAATCTTCCCCCACACACGTGTGTTGAAAGGTAAACAGAGGGATAAATCTCCAGGCTTAGCTCTCCTCAAGTGTGACCTTTATTGAGAAGGTACCTGAAAAGACCTGCATTTTTGGAGAATTAACATCTTCCTGTTTTCATGGAAGCTGTGTCTCTGGGAGGCTTTCAGAATGATGAAAAATCTTTTTGACTGAGAAAAAGGCTGGATTTCAGAAGGTGTGCAGATTTCCTCTTGTCACACTGGATCTGCCATGCTCACACACCTCGCAGGGCTCCCAGATCCAACCTCCCAAAGCGTGACCTCTGCACTGAGCAGTGACCCAATGATGCATCAGAGTGGAAAAAAACACCTTAATTTGCAATAGGGACTGATGAAGGTCCCTCTGTTGAGAAATCACATTCAGTCTTAAGTATGATTTCAAGTCTCTTCTAGCCCAGATGCCTTAGGTGCACATTTCTGTTTGCCCATGCTTTAGAATGCTTTTCCAGAATCACGGCCAAAAATTGCTTCCCTTTGGTTGCTTTCCTTCTCTCCTCTGAAAGCTTCAATGGGAGTGAAAAATGTGGCCACAGAAAATTTCTGCTGGGAAAAAAAAAAAAAAAAAACCAAACCCAGATTTCTTTCAAACTCCTTCTCTTTGATTCCAGCAGTATTTTAAACATCAAAATGTTGATTGACCCAACTTTAATTTTCCTGTTGCCTCACTAACACAACCTGATGCAGTAACTATATCTCAGCCTTATGCTTTTGTATTTAAAGGTGTGGTTTCAATATTATTACTTAAATGAGCTTTTTTCGTTGTTGTAGAGTCATTTTTTTCCTGCTCCACTGTCTCTAATAACTCAGATGCTGAGATCCTGGTTCCTCTGGTCGTATCTGCCCAGGGAATGCAAGGTGTGAGAACTCTTTGGGTGGGTCCAGCGCTCCCATTGTATCCAGAATCCATCCCAGAGATGACCCCTTGAAGCTGTCACAAAGTCCTGACCTGGGGAGGCTATTTTAGGAGATTTGCTTTGGCTCCTGTCTTTGGGGAATCGATTCAAAACAAGCAGCTCTCCTTCCTCTGGAGACTATCCCAGTTATTTGTCCACGGAGGAGGAAAGCTTGGTCTGATCTCCGTGCACCTGAGTGCTGCTGGCTGTGAGGACAGCACCCTGTGGGGATGGGTGAGACCACAGCCACTGGCACAGCATCTCCACCACGGGCAGCACGTCCTGCAAATCCCACAGATTTATGTCATGGGGAAGAGAAACTGTGGTATTTACTGTGCACCCACCCAGTCTGGCCCCAGCTGGTTTGCTTAACCAGAAGCAGAGGTTGAAATGCCTCTGTGTTAACCCTGAATACTAATAATGACTTTAAATATTAACCATTAACAGCTTTGCAAGGAGATCGTCGGCTTGTCTGCGATACTGTGGACTGGATTTAGCTCTCCAAAGGATCATGTTCATGCACAATGTCCCTCAGCACATTCTCTTGGAGATTTAAAGGTTTCTTGCCAGCAGAACATGAATTCCTCCTTTTATCGGGCAAAGCCAAATAATCTCTTGGTGTTTCCCAGTGTCCCCTCCTCCCGGCCGCTTCTCAGGGCTCTCCCATTTCTTCCTCCTGAGCTGGCACTCGGGCAAGCCAAGGGCTCTGGCGCCCTGCAGTTTGGGCCAAATTTCACAGATTAGACCTTGTCTTTGTCTTCTCCATAACAGGGAACAGACGGGCCCACAAAGCCTCCACTGAGCAGGAGTCGCCGCTAATCCGGAGGGGGCTTTGAACCACGGCAATAAATCCACTTTTTGGGCAGGCGCGCTATGGGCAGGCATTAGAGATACAGACAATAAGACAATTATGGCAGCACTTTCCAAAATGCTGGAAAATTCCCTTGTTAAAGGAGTTGCTAGGAATTCCCCCATCGTCTGGGAGCTCCGTCTTTTGGGTGATTCTCAGCCAGGGATGCTGGGACACCCCGGGATGAAGCATCGGGGCTTGCTTCTCCCTGCTTTGCTGGCAGGACTTGGGTTTTGCCATGGAGGATGTTATCCCTTTTGTTTCTCCCACCAAAAGATGTCAAGTCTGGTCTAAGACCTGCAGGGCAATCTCTGGCCAAGGCAAAGAGCAGCTTAGTGGGGCACATGACTCTAAAGCAAAATACGGCTCATCCTGCTTTCGTGGGAGACAATCCAGGAGAAAGAGTGTGTTGGAAAATACTAATTTTGAAGGGGGGGAAAAAAAGGCAAAGTTTTTCTCTTCCTGATGCGTGTTTAGCCTGGCTCCTGAGGAAATGATGTTCCTACAAGTGCATTCTCCCACTAACAATATTTCGATCAAATCTGGCAGTGGAGCAATAATTTCAGAGATAACAAAGTTGCCACAAGCCTCAGGAAAAAAGGCAGTGGAGGAGATGAGAGAGAAACTCCAGGAAAAGCTCTGTAGAGGGGGATCCCTTCAGTGTGCATAGCCTTTATGGGACACTAAAGTATCCACAGTGGGGAGAGCCCCCAACGCCCCACATGCAGGGGAAAATTGTAGTGAGAGCTCTCAGGGCACAAATCCCAGTCACTGATTCGTGATGCTCCAAGAAGCCTGTGTTTAAGTGGAAAATAAATCCTTTTCTACCAGAAAAAAAAGCCTTTTCGTTTAAATATGCTGAAAAGCAGAGTGTGTGCGTGGATGAGCAGGACAGAGCTTTGGTTTAATCCTCAGGATCTGAGAGCCTGGAGGACTTTCCACTCTGGAGAACTGGTCTGAAACAGGAAATTATCTCAACAGTTTGAAAACACTTATGGGGAAGGCAAATTACTCCTTGTCTTTCCTCTGTCTTGGAGATATGCAGAGGTCAGGCTATGCAAGTGAATTTAGCAACTTTTGTTCATAGTCTGAGACTTTTCATGGAGAACTGGGGTTTAGTCTGGTTTTATTTCTTAATTAGGGTGCAAATTCCCCTCTATTGTGTCACATGCCACCACTTCTGAAAAACCACAGTCCAAACCTGCCCTCCAGGATTGCTTCTGGATGTATCTCTGCTGGAAAACCAAACCCAAGCCACAGTTTTGAAGGTGGTTGGCCCCCAGTTTAGCCAATAAAACTCCTCTTGGGCACCAGCACTGCCAGGATGTGATTTTTCAGGAATGCAGAGCTAGCTCTTGTCAGGGAATCAACTATCTACATTTTCTGATTAAGCTGGATCATCCCAATGTCTAACATGGATTTGGGACTCAGCTGTATCCCCCCTCTGAAGGTGCTGGGGGTTGGTTTCCAGGCTGCAATGGAGACTCAAGGTCCTTCTGGGGGTTTCTGGAGGAGCCTCCTCCATTCTCCATCCTCCTCATCGCACCTTTTGGTTCCCTGGAGTCAGCAGAGTGTCTTTTCCTGAACTCTGCAAGCCCCACACAGTGCTGGCAGGTTCTGCCACGGCTTTTACCCTTTCCTCTTTCCCTTTTTTCAGCTCATCCCTTCCCTGGGCTGTTCCTCCCTCCTGTACTAAAAGTGACCCAGGTCTGTGGTAGAGGTGGAGGTGGATGGGAGGTGGACACCTGGGGGTGTCCCTCTCCTGGGGGGTGGTGTTTGGGGTCCTGGTTTCAAGGAGCATTCCCTGGGCTGTGACACAGAACCTGCTGGGGCCCTGAGTGCATCTCCCACGGGAGCAGCTGCTCCAGGCTGGGCTGGCAATGGAGACACTAGGGCCCCACTCCGGTGTCTGGTTATGTCCTGGTGTCTTCCCAGCCCATCTGAAGATGCCAAAAGTCCCTTCCTCACCTCCCCTTCCCCAAACCAGGTTTGTTTCAAATTTACCTTTAAATGCAAGGGAGTTGTACCAACTCAGCCAAGTCCAAAAGACTCCTGGGAGAGAGGGGAGCTCTGCTGAAAAGGGCTCTGGAAGTACCGCTGTGGTTCTTTGGAGGAGAACCAGGGCCCAGATAAGCACCAGTCTCCTCCTTCAGGGTGCACAGTGCCTGCCCAGAGCAGTCCCAGGAGTCCTGGCTGGCATAGAGGTGATTTTGCTCTGACCTTCTCAGCAGGCAAACAGACAAAACCCTCACTCTTCTTTTTCCAGAGACTGCAGCAGAGCAGAGACTCCCAGTACATGCATTTCATCTGGGATATGGGTGGCAGAGCCTCCTCACTCGTGCTCTGCCAGCCCCTGGAGCTAGGAGGAAGGTCTGAGGTCCTCTCTGCTCTCTCCAAGCACCCAGGTTTCAATCCTGGACTGTCTAAAATATATTCCACTGAAAGCAAATATCTATTTAAACTTTGCTGTGTTGGGGGAGGTGGCCCTGACTGGAAGCCAGAGAGAGGAAAAAGTCAGTGATGAATTTCAGGGAAGACTCAAAAGCAGGATTTTATCTTCATCCCACCGAATTTGTGCTGAAGTGGAGAACCATACATCATCAAAATTATGGATTTTTAAAAGCTGGAAGGGCCAGGTAGATGCCTTGTGTTGAGCTTGAGTATTCATTTGAAAAAGACAAAAAAAACCCCCACTCCTTCTCCATGTTTTCACACTACAAATGCAAAACAGTTTAGGAGTTTCTGTAATACTGATGTCCCTTTTTTGCTCTGGGACCCTTCCAGCCCAAGCTGGTGAATGGTGCAGGTCTACCCTGGGTCCTGGGGGTGCCACAGAGGAGGTGGCACTCGGTGGTGGTGGCACTCGAGCTCCTGAGCTGCCCCTGGACACCCCCCCCATAGCAACCCATAAGCACAGACAGCTTAGAGCTGCACTTCCATAAACCTTCTCCAGCTGATTTGTGTGTGCCTGGGGGCTGCTGATGACAAGTTTTAGATGTAGAAACCATAAATCAGCTCTTGGCACTTGGAGTAATATCGATGTAAAGACTTATGGGGCCTTGGGGAAGGGGGTGACTAAGGCACAGCCACTAACAGATGCAGTATGGAAATGCAGCTAGAAAACTGTTCTGGTGGCAGTGGAAGGGCATGTCCTGTGGAGAAATGAAAGTCTGTGCTTGGCAGATGGATGCTTTGGAATTTGGACTTCCTCCAGTAATGTGATTTCTCAGAGATGACCAAGCCCTGACACAAGAACTTGACCCAAGCCCTACCAGCACTACGAGTTGGCTCATCTCTCCTCTGAACAGTAGCTCCAGCTGGTCTCCAAAGAGGAAGAAAAAAAGAGAAAAGGAAGGGAAGGAAGTTTGATAATCAAGGACAACTGGCTGGTGTGAATTCCTAGAAACTATTGCCTTGGACTTTGCCTTGAAACAACTGAGTTGGACTAGAGAAGGGCATCAAAATGAGGCTGCTCTGGAGAGAGGAACATCTCTCTTAGGTTGCACTTCACCCTTGCCTGAGGTGGACACTAAGGGCAGATCTCCTGTGTGGATGGGCTCCCTGCAGTGATGGGAGGGTGCCTGGGGAGCAGGTACTCACTGCAGACAAGGAAAGGCTGGGGACAGAACCCTGTCAGGAGCCACCACTGGTGGCCCTGCTGTCCCTGGAGCCCTGGTGTGGGGGGATCCAGCCAGACCATCCCTACATCTGGGATGTGTCAGCTGTGAGTTGGCCTACCCTCCACCTGGGTGTGGGTTGGGGACCATGATGGCAGGGGTGCTGACCACGACTGAAACCATGGGCAGGCTGATCTCGCTGTCCTGCACTGGGACATGGCCCGTGGGACACCAGTGGGGCACCAGTGGGGCACCAGCACACGGATGGTAGCGAGCCTGTTCTCACACTCTGCTGTCTGAGGGGGGGTTTATCCCCACTGCCCTCTGCACCCCAACTGCCCAGCGGGGCTCTGGTCAGCAAGGACAGGTCCCATCTCCCCAGGCTTCAGCCTCGTGGGAATGAGCTCTCAGCATTAAGCTGGTCACGCAGCTCCCTCTATAGTCAGTGGAGAGAGGCAGGGACTCGTCCCACTGTCCCTGTCACCAGAGGCTCTGCTCTCCTCTCCAGGCAGCACCGGGAGCCAAAGGGGTTAGGCTGTGTTAGTCCCCCCCCGACTCAGAGCCTGCAGCTGGGTGGGAAGAAAATTTGTACCTGCCCCCATGAAGTCAAGGACCAGAGGCTGAGCCCATGGGATGGCACTCACCCTCCCTCTGCTTCAACCCAACCGCCTCCAAAATGAAAATGTCGAAGGCTTGACCCTTTGTGGGTACAAGCCAGGATGGGCAGGTAGGCTGGGAGTGCCTTTTGGGTTTTGAACAAGCCATTGAATACTTCAATGCAGATGGAAAACCTGCCAGGCTCTGCACAGGCATGGAGCTGTGACAGCACCAGGGAATCAGACAATCCCATTTTTTACCAAAACACGGATTCCTAATGAATGTGACCTCTCCAGGTGCCAAATCCTGCCCCTCCACAAGGGGTTTACACTGGCAACCTCAGCACAAGTACATTCATAATGTGTATCATTTGTCATCTTTTCATCAAAAAGTGTGCAAAGCCTCTCCCCCAAGCGCAGGGCTGTTTTACAGCCGGGCTATAAAATCCTGCAGACTCTCTGCTCCAATAGAATTACATTAGTGCCAATAATCTGGCAAATATCAGGAGGGAATTTAATCAAAAGAAATAACACCAGGGCCCTGATTTACAGCGGCCCACGACAGAGCGGGGAGGAGGAAGGTTTGCAGGACCCAGATGTGGAATTTCACTTGCAGCATCATTTGGAGCCGAGGGAAAGCAGAAGGAACTGGAAGTAGGGCTTTGGTGTGTTGGGAACTCTTTGTGCTTTCTCAAACACCGGTGAGAAAAGGAACAATTCACCCTTGTCTATCTTAAAAGACGAAGGTGCAGAATTTCTTATATTGGAGTTTTGTTGCTTCCCTGGACAGCCCCCATACCTAAAGGGTGTGTGCAACACCAGGGGTTTGATGTGTCCAGGGCAAAGGGCATTCTTGCCCCCTCACCCTCTGGGATGAGCCCATCCATCCCCCCAGGGGAGGAACAGCAGGACCACGAGACTCCTCCAGCCACAGAGTCCCCAGCTGGGGCCACACAGAGATCAGCTGTGGGGTCTGACCTCAAAACACCGGGGGAACCCGAGCCCTGGCTTGAGAAACTGCTGTCCCTGGGTTTGCCTGACCACCCACCCACAGCAGCCACACTCCTCCAGCCCCAGCCCCAGCCCCAGCCCCAGCCCCAGCCTGGCAGGCTCTGGCACACACCCAGCATTGCCACTTCATGCAATATCCCTGCTCCATCTGTCATCAATTCCTTTGCATGTGGTTTGCAGGCTCCGTGCCGTGCCCTGCCTTTGTGGCTCTGTGACAAGGGCATCTCTGGGCACTGACAAATTCTTTGCTTTTATCATTTTTGCAAGAAAACCACTGGGAGCAAACGCAGAGGGGAATTACATGGCACAGCTGCATCGCTGCTAACCAGCGGGGAAAAGTCAGCCTTAAAGCCCCAAAAGCTTCTTTTGCCTTCATCTGTGCTGCTCAGACAACTTCAGATCATTACAAAAAACCTGTAATTTAACAGTATTATAGGTTTGGCTATTAGAAAGCCAAATAGCCCTGTGATGGGCAGGAGGATGTTGCCCAGCTCTGCTTTCTGCTCACCTTTTGCTGCCTGAGCCTCACACTGCGCCCTACAAACACGTGCAAAAGTTTGTGGGTTTCTCTTTTTCTCCTAGTTAAAATTAAGTGGACTTTCTGCAAACATTTCTGCAACGTTGTATTTTTGCATAAATAGCCAACCAACCACTGAGAAGAACTCCCCTCTAATTTTCTAAGGTTAGGTGTATTACGAGTTGAGCTACATAACCTCTTGTAGAGGATGGAGTGGGAGATGAGGAATGTGAGTGAAGGAGTTGAATTAATACAAAAATCTCCTTGGCAGCTCTTTCGTGGGGTGTTTGCTGTGAGCTCACACACTTGCCAGGGTAGGTGAGTGTGCCATGGGCAGCTCCCAAGGCACCAGGGCTCTGTTAAATGCATTTATTTAAATTTGTTACACTGTGGAACACAATCGGAGCGATGTGATGGCTGAAAGATTCAACTCTTACGGAGAAAACAGTCTGCTGGGTGAGAGCAAACAGCAGGTAGTGGTGAGGGAGATGGCAGATGCTTCAGAATGGTTAATTCCTCAATTTGAAACACATTTGGTCGAGATGAGGCTCTGGGAGAGGGTTGCCCATTGTCAGATGGTTCGGTGAGATCAAGAATGTTCTCAATGGTGAGATGGCTGAAGCTGATAGATGATAAGGTTGGTTTTTAAACACGCCTGTTTTCAACAGTTATTTCAGAAAAAGCCCTGAACTGGGAAAGAAAAACAGAGGGAATAAAAACCTCCGCTGTGCCATGAACAGAGCCCAGGAAATCGAGTTTTCAAAGGAATGCCTGTGCTGTAGGAAACTCCATTTTGCTGCTTGTGTACAGGACAGTGGATTACACCAACAATAACCCAGCAAGCACTGTAAAATCCTGCTCATAGGCTGCAAGGTGGGAGCTGCTCAGCACAGTTATCACATAGCTTTTTATCTGTTACAAACCATGGGTGGCTGGAGTAGTATTTAAATTTGGCCACTTCCAATTTCAAGTGCAGAAGGCAGAGGGTGAGAAAAGGACAATTGCAAAGAGCATTTAATAGAGTGAATGACCCAGCAACTGGGAAATTCAGCCTAAAATGCTTGTGGAGGGCCTCATGGAGGCCAGTGCCTGAATTCCTGGTGTTCTCCTGGGGGCACTGAGGCAGCTCTGAGGTTTCCCACCTGCAGGTACCACCCGGCTGTGTTTTTGGGTAGGAGCACTGTGCTGTCAGCCACGGAGAGGTGAGCAGAGGGAAGGGCCAGGGAACAGCAAGGAGGGATGGGCAGGACAGGGGGAACAGGCTGCCTGGCCAGGGAGGAGAGCTGGGAAAAGCAGGAATGAGGACAGTCCTGGGAAGTGCCAGGGTCAGTCAAGAGAGGGTTAAGCATGAACATCACTGCCAACACAGACTGCCTTTTCCCAGGATGGAAAAGGAGGGGATGGGATCCATCCTACCCTCCAGCCAAGCTTTCCCTCCCTGCTCCATGCTCCCTGTGCTGATCCCAGAGGACTGGAATCCCTATGGATGCACAGTGAGCCCATGGCTGACAAAGAACCCTCCTCTCTTCCAAATCACACCACATGTCCAGGAGTCCCCATGCTGGGGAGGCAGAAACCACAGCCCTGGGAGGGAGTTTACTGTGCTTGGGGAGGGCAAGAATTTTTCCCAGGGGGGCAGCCCGAAACCCTTTCTGGGGAGAAGGAAGGTAAACAGGCATCAGGCTCTGGACAGCAGCAGTGCTGATGATGGAGGGTGATGGATGCCCACATGCACCCCTCAAGGAGTGTCCATGCCTTCACCATTTCCCTTTGACAGGCCCAATCTAACATTATTTCACTGCTATTTCACTCTTATTTCATTAGTGACCTGGCTGGGAAGGCAGAAATATTGACTTTATTCTGACACGGATCCCCTCAGGATGGGAGGACAAGGCATTTCCATTCCTAACATGCAGCTCCCTGCCAGAGCTGGGGTCCCTCTGGGATCCTGGGTGTTGGGGCTGGCATGGAAGTGGCTCAGCCCCTCAACACCCATCCCTTTTGGCTCCTTGCAACCTGAAATGGCAGCTCCTTTCCCCCCCCAGGCCCACGGATGGGGTTCCCAGCAGCCCACACATCAGCTGGAGCTGGTTAGGAGTTCAGTGCAGGGTGGGTCGAAAATATCTCGTTGGAATAGTTTTTACAAGGTGAAAAGGGAGGAACAGGACTGTCTGAAGAAGTGGTTTCTTTTTCTGTTTTGGCAAAAAGTGTCTGTTTTCAGTGGGGAAAGAAAAAAAAAAAGCAGCAGCATTTTCATTAAAAATTAAAATGCTGAAGACTCAAAACTTTCCAGCCAAAAATACCCAGCTGAGGCCAAAAAGCTTTTCGTTTCTTATTGAAATGAGTCTTCAGAGAGAAAAGAGATGAAGATTTCTGTGGGAAACCCCAGCATTTTCTAGTCCAGCTTTTGAACGTTTGCTCGATTCCTTTCGCTGCTCCTCAGGTCCAGGATTTACATCTCCCCCAGCTGAGAGTGGGAAAGGTTCATTTGCAGGATTTGCTCCTCTTGCTGCTCCCGCCCCAGCTGAAGCCCAGCTCGCCTCCACGTCCACACGAGGGAACCTCAAAAAAAACCTCTGAGCCCAAAATAAACCCGTTTCCCTTTTCACTGCTCCCTCCTCGTCCGGAGGAGTGACATGTTCTGTGCGTGGGTTAAGTGCTGCCTGTGCCCCAGCAGCGCCGGGGCGAGGGGGGAGTGGGGGAGCTGGAGATGGGTATTCGGGGGAGGCTGATCTACACATGCTACATCTGACCCCATACCTGGGATTCTGTGCACTTTACATGTGTGATGAGCAGGTCAGCAGATGAAGCACGTGATAATTCACTGCAGTGAAGCACTGGAGTAATTTCAAGTCATCCTCGGCAGTGAGGACTTGTATTTCGGTGGCCTCGTCCTCACGAGGAGGAGACCAGGGAGGGGTGATGTCAGGGAACGTGGGGGCAAGAAAAGCAATTTGAAACGGCAAGAAAAGCCACTTCAAATTGGTTTGGGGGAGGGAGGAGCAGCGGGAGGTTGGCTCCCGCGGAACAGGAGCTGCGGGAAGGGGCTGGAGGGGAATGAGCTGCGGGGTCCCGGCCATCCCCCGCCCGACCCCGGTACCTTTGCAGGCCTTGCGGTGGGAGATGGGCTTGCTGAGGTCTCGGTAGAAGCCCTCCTTGCAGTAGTGGCAGTGCCTCCCCGCCGTGTTGTGCCGGCAGTTGAGGCAGACGCCGCCGCTCTTGCGCCCCGACAGCTTGTACAGCTCCATGTTGAAGCGGCAGCGCCGGGCGTGCAGGTTGCAGTTGCAGGCTGAGAGAGACAAAGAGGGGACATCGTCACCGTTTGTGCCCGGCCACGGAGGTGCCAAACCCGGGGGGAGCCCGTGTGAGCAGGGCTGGGCACCCAGAGTGCCCTGTCAGAGCGGGGGGTCACAGGGTGGGATGCTTTGGTGGCAGCTGCTAACCCACATCCCTTCCTGACCGAGCCTACGTGGTAAGTCCAGCTTTCTGGAGGGGAAGCCGAGGTCACCAAGACCTCATTTCACTATCCTGACTTGCAGCAAATGTGCCTTTGCCTCTCCCTGCTCTTAATGTGGATTAGAATCTGGGTGCAGGCAGGGCTGTGAGGACAGGGAACCCATCCATGCAGGGAACAGAGCACGCCCCCCACCACTGCTCCTCCAGCTTTGTCACAAGCACTTTGTCCCACGCTCTCTCCCTTCTCATCCACTCTCACTTTGTATTGTGCTCCTGCTCAGTACAAAGGCCCCCAAACTGCTGTGAACTCCCTCCTTTCCAGTACCTCAGGAATCTCCTCTGCCCACCCCTGCAGGAAAGGGTTTCCATCACCACCTGCCCAACCCCAACCTTCCCAGTGTTCCTACTCTTACCAGTTCTGACACACATGTATGTTTGAGCCCCAAATACCATTTCAAGACCTTCCTAGCTAGTTTCTTCCTCGTCTTTCCTTACCACAGGCTCTGTTACTCACCAGCAGCCTTGAGTATGCTGATAAACCTCACCTCTGCCTCCGCATCCCCCATCCTGCCCGGGGCAGGGGCAGCCTGACACCCCGTTAGCCAAATACCAAGAAGTCCCCCCAGTGCTTTGATTGCATGTGCTGTGACTGAGATGTCCAATTCCTCCACCATATGCAGCCTAATGTCAACACAGGCACTATTTTAACAGGGGGCCTTCGCGAAGGACAACTTCAGGACTTCAAAAGCCCGACCCCTCGCCTGCCTCTCCCCTGAGCTGTCACGGGGACATCAAGAGGCAGTTGCTGGGGCTCTGTGCTTTGCTGAGAATTTTATAGCTTGTTTTCTTTTCCCGTTGCTTTTATTTGCTCTTCACCCCTGAACAATGCAGCTGTGCCATGCCAGCCCACAGCTAGGCCTCTCGGCTCGGCACGAAGGTGTCACGGCTCTGGGCTTGTCACCTTCCTTTAGAGCAGAGACATCTTAATCCCTCGTTCCTTCCTGTTTACCTTATGGTGCTTGCCCAGCACAAAGGCATGCTATATTTGCCTAATTATCAAATTTCAACCCCGAAAATTGCAGTGCAGTTCCGCATTATTCATCGGGAACAATCCCCAGCTGACACACGACGTGAAAGGAAAGGGGAGAGCCAAATCCTCCCTCCCCATCCAACCAGTGGGACGGAGCCTGCTCTCTCCATGCCCTGCAACCGGAATTCCTGCAGCTGGCATGGTGAGGCCAAACCTCGGGTCCCCAGCAAACGCTGGCAGAGCAGGAGCAGCAGCCATCAACGTGCTGATGGTGACAGGAGCGGCCCCGGAGTGGTTTGCCGGCCGTGAGGGAGTGAGATTCCTGACACCGAGCGGGGCCACGACTTTGAACCGCGGTTTGCCTCCTCCTTCAGAGGAGCCCAGCAGCCTGTGGGTGCATTTGTCAGCTCCTGAAACGGGAGACGACCATCAAGGAGGCCGGAGACACCGCTCCTGCATCCCGAGGGAATCGCTGCTGTTCAGATCTGCCCAGTCCCACAGGCACATGTGCTGATGCTGCGCTTTAACAGCCTGTTTGCAGCTGAAAGAAGCACAGGAGCACGCACCAGGCGCTTTCTGTGCCCTCTTTGGAGGCTTTTCCCCTCCCATCTAAACCTCAGGAAGAGCAGCATGCTGTGCCTTGCTGTAGCAGCTGCTCGGCTCTGGTTCCTCCTCGTCTCGCACGTGCTGAGCAGCCCCAGCCACCACGATGGCTCCACCACATGCAGTAAAAACAGGGGGTTAGAGATGATTCTTGCCCTGCAGAACACACGAGTTGAGCTTTTGGGAAGGAGGTGAAGTTTTTAAAGTCCCAAACCTTGTTTTACAGAGAGTAAAATCCTTGTTTTACAGTGGTGAACCAAGATGCTGAGATTAAACCCTTTTTCTGGGCGTTCAGAAAGGTCTAGGGCCAAGGGCTTCACTGAAGGCAGAACCTCTCCCCAGGCATAAACAAGGGCTGTGACATGAAGGATGATCTCTTGGCTAAATCCCAAGGCAACACCTGTATCAATGACACAGCCTCAGGACTCAGCTCAAGCAGAGGAAAAAAGAGATTTAAATCCCTCAGTCTGAGGGTTGGTCATCCCTGCTGCAGCCTATGACTATACAGGCACATCTCCATCCTTCAAAGCCTTGAGGCTCCTGAGCAGCTCTGCCTTTGGTGCTACAAACCACAGGATTTAGTCCCTGTTGATTAACAAGAGGAGACATTTCTCCAGGGGGTGGCATGGCCTCACAAAAGACTTAGTTCTTCCTTGACTCTGTCAGAAATGCATGTTTTCCCCAGAGAGTGAAAGCTCACCTCCTCCTAAAACTTGTATTTTAGGAGAGCTGGACTTGGCACTCGAGTATTTTGCAAGATTGCATTGGCAAATCCCTTTTTAAAATTCAAAGCTGAGCCCACACCAAGAGTGTCTGAAAATCTTAGCATTTCTTTGGGTTGCTTGATAAGCAGAAATGTTTTTGCAGAGCCAGGAAAACAGGACTCTTGGGATTTTCTCAAGTTCTTTGCTAATATTTCTGCTGGTCCCACCAGAGCAGAGCTGCACAGGAATGTGGAGGAATAAGTGGAGTGTGCAGAACAGCTCACAGTTCTGCTCCTGGGATCAATTTTACATTGATCTTCCAGGGATGGGAAAATCCAGTGTCTGAAGAAGAGAAGAAGCTGAACCTCACAATGCTGCAAGGAGCTCCCCAAAACAGCCATCCGTGTCCTCACCCAGACTCAACAACCTAAGTATTGTGGATGCCTTGGGGTATAAACCCTCCAAGGAGGAAGTGAATGAGCTGGGAGAAGGTTTGGGCTAGTCCAGCCCATGTCCATGAGCAACATGACCTCCCTGCGAGCTTCCCACAAGCACCACAAGCAGCCAGGGAGCGACAGCCACCCCCTTTCTTGACTTCTCAGCTTTTTTTGGTTCCATCAGCTCAACCTTGGTTCTGTCTCCTCCTTCCACCTGCATTCCCAAGGCACAGAGGACACCCCTGGACACTGATTGCCTCCTAACCCCATGCACACGGCTGCAATGCTATCATCCACCCCCTCCTGATCCACCTGTTTCTGCCAACAGAAGTGGCCAAACTGACACAGGGAGAGTTCTTTTAATTGAAATTACTGTCTCCTGTGTTCACCATGAGTGCCTGGGTCCTGAGTGGCCAGTGCTGTGCACCCCTGGCCACCAGCCAGGGCTGCAGCCTGATATGTTTGTCGATGCCCAGTGGGAGAGATTTGGTCTGACTGAAGGAAAATAGCCATCCTATTTTCTCCTGGCAATAACAGAGGGACAGAGGAATTAGGGCAATGCAGTAAATGACCCATCCAGGCATCAGAAAGTCCTTGCTGGGACTCGCTGGGATGGGATCCATCACGCGGAGGTGCTGAGTGCTGGTCGTGACGCTCTTGGATCCCATCTCCCAACCTGTGCACAGTCTCTGGGTGCTCCCCATGCTGCCCATGGTGGGCAGGGCCTGTGGCTCACCCAGCCACACTTCCCTGGACAGAGGCACTCAGGACAGGCGGCTCCCGCCTTCCCTCACCCGAGGTTAATCCCCCGCTGCGCTAAAGAGTTTTGCCTTGTCCCTAACACGACTTGGCCTGGCTTTAATTTTCCGCCACTGCTTCTTGGTTGGAATTTCCCTGCCACACTAAGTGGCTCTTTAGCAACCCATCTTTTCTTTCTATGAATGCCTTTGCCAGCTGTAGTAAAAATCACCTCCCGGTCTTGGCATCACCTACGCTCCCCTCGCTCTGCTTTTCACCTGGGGGAGAAGACACCCCTGCACGGGCTGCAGACCCAGCTATGAGCAAAAAACATAGGCCAGGTGCTGAGGCCTCTCTGATGAAAGAGTTTTGCTGCAGTTGCTCAGCTAAGCTCAGTGCTGCTGTCTCCTGCTCTCCTCTTTCTCTCCTCTTGCCAAGGACCTCACAAGCCTTTTGTTCGCTTGCTTTATGGCACACAGATGTACAGGGCCTCATCAAACTGTCTCTACCTGAGCAGCCAGGCTCCAATATGAATAACCAGATCTCGTTTAAACACAGATGTTCAGAAACTTGGAGAAGGCTGGAGTGGGAAAGGGGAAAGCTGCGGTTTGGACCCGGCTGAAGAAAGTACCGCAGAATCTCCTCCGCATTGAAATCAGCGACTGGGTCAAAATAATCACCCAAAGAAGGTCAAGGTGGGCAGGATTTTCCATTTGGGAGAGCGAAAGGAGATACATGAATGGAAGCAGAGGCTGGAGCTGTGTGGTGGGAGCTGTGGTTGTGGTCTTTGTGCTGCTGCTGTGTCCCCCAGGCCCCATGTCCCCGTGCCCTGCGTCTCCCAGGACGCATTCCTTCTCCGTGGTTTTCATTCAGCAATGACAATGCTGCCCTTTCAAAAGGCCCCACCCTCCCAAAGCTTATATTTTGGCAATTTTCAAAATGCAAATTGCTTTTTTAAACAAACGAAAGCCCTAAAACATTTTGTTTTAATTTTTGCAAACAATAATTCGAGGGAAAGGGGGAAGGGAAAGGGGAGGATGGAAGAATCCAGAGGCTGAAAGTAATCTCTAAATTTGACTTGAATTTATGAACAGGCTCAGTCTCTATAAAATTGTCTTTTTCCCAAATAAGTTTCTTTTTTTCTAGAAAATTGCTAGCTCAGCCTGAGCCATTATTTCTCTTCTGCAGGAACAATTCTTGCATGCACTGTCCTGGCTGCTGAGAGGTCATTCTGTCCTTACCCATCTTGGGGGGGCTTTGCTCCTAGAGCGCCCCTGGAGATATCTTTGGGGATCTTATTTTTGAGGACCACATTGGTCAAGAAAACAGCCACCTTTAAATCAAAAAGAGGGCACAATAGAGGTGAGGCAGCTAGAGACCTGTCTACTTGCTGGACTGGGAGGGAAAGAGAAATCCCCTGTGGAGGTAGCAGGAGGGGTGTCCCTGGTCCCCTAGAGTGTCTCCTCAAGCTTGCTGGCAACTGGTTTGAGGTTTTGGAGCAGCTGGGCATGAACCTGGAGCTGCTGGATGAGCTCCCACACCACAACATGGCACAGGACCCCACCAGTCCAGCACAGACTGCTGTGCATTGGGTTGCCAGGGCTGTGCCTGGTAAGTGATCCCACCTGGTGTGGCCTGCAGGGATCTCTCCTGAGGGCTATGGATGTGAGGGAGAGAGTTTCTGTCTGTTCCTGCTGCAGCAGAACTGCCAAACATGTGTGAACACCGGCCGTGGTGGTGACAAAGTCCTGCAGAGTGGAACCACCACGTGTGGCCCTGGGAGCTTGGAGCCATCAGGACTGAGTGTCCAGACCCACTGTTTGCCCTCCCTGTGGCCCAGTGCCACCCACCACAGACCCAGCCGGCCTACACTACATAGAAATGTTTGCTCAGGAAAACTCATTTGCATGAGCTGTTGGGTCTGAGTAAGGAAGAGGCTCAGAAGCTGGCTTGGTTTGCTCAAGCAAGGGGAAATCCATCAGGGTGTTGTGGCTGCGAGGGGGAGACACGAGGTCTGTGCGAGGCCCCAGGTTTTCCTGACAGTCAGAGCAAAAGGATGGGGGGAAGTGTGTGGACACACCACAAAATATGCAGCTGTGGCTGGCATCGCCCACGGCCCGGAGCCACAAACCTGGCCTGCAGCAAAAACAAGTGTGCACTGTGGGGGAGGAAGGAAAGCCCCATCCTTGCTGGAACCCCCCCCCACTGCTGGGGCTGAAGGCTTTCTGAGCAGCCCCTCACAGTCTGAGCTACTGCCCACGAGTCCTCTCCCCCCTCTTCACCCGAGAAACACCCTGAGAGCAAGGAATGGCCAAACTGTAGGTGAAGCAAGAAAGAAGGGTCTTGGGGAGAAACACACTGAGAGCACCTTCCCCTCAGCACAAAAATGGGTTTGGGAACACGAGACTTTTCCATGCCTGAAAAACCTGAGGAATGGCCATTCTGTGGCAAAGTTCTAGACGAGATGTCATCAGGGTGACTCAGAACCTCCCTGGGGATGATGCACACCCCAAGTGCCCTTCACTTCCTACTTTGCCCAGTTCCCAAACCTCTACATGCCTGAGGGACTGGGAGGCCCTGGAGATGTCCCCCTGTCAACATTGGTTCTGCAAAGTAGAACAACTCTCTGCTCAGCATTGAAGCCCAAGTTGGTAACAGCAACGTTTGCACCCACCTGGGATTTCCAATGATAAGACATTCATTCTCTTCAATGTAAAAAACCAAAACCACCCAGACTCTGTTTGGGCTGAAATGTTTGAGATCAGGCATCTGACTCAGGCTGAATATTTCTAGAAAAGTCCCTGCTAAAATGATTCAGCTGGTGATGAGAAACAAGACTAGTGAAAAATACTGTGCTGTGCCAATGCTAACAAATTTGGGGATTTATTTCCTTAAAGAATATCTATTGCCCTTATATTAGAAGCCAAGGCTTAAACAGAAAAACATTGCTCCCTGGTAGGGATGTGTCTTTTGCTGTCTCTAAGAAGAACTGCTCAAGCTGGCCGAGTTTCTAAAGGCGCTAAAAAAGTGGGGGATATGTCTGGTCAAAGCTGATGGAGTTTTATAGCTGAATTCCCTGAAAATCTAATTTTCACTGGCCAAACCAAGCCTGTAGAGACAGGGCAGTGGATGCTTGTCCTGCTGGTGAACTATGGTGCTGAGTGTGGTGGTGCCAACCCTTCCTGATCCCTCCTGCCTTCAATGAAAAGTCCAGCAGGCTTCCCCAGTGGACCCCTGCCCTGCCACGTTCATCATCAACTCCATCAGCAGGTGCTGGGGAGTGGGTGGGAGAAGCAGATGTTAAACAGCAGAGCCTGACAGCTTCAACCCATGAATGTGTTTTGGGAATTGCCCTCAACCCGGGTGACAGCAGGGGTAAACCAGGCATGTCCATGGCAAACCAGATGTCCATCAACACCCGTAGCCAGCTCAGACACTGACCATCAAAACTGGGCAGCCGACAGCTTGGCAAGGCCAACTCCCAGCCTGTGGTCTCTGGCGTGTGGTTTTGAGAGCGGTTTCGGGGAGAAAGTCCAGAGCTGTTCACAGATCAAACCCCAAAGAGGGAAGAACAAGTCCCACCAGGTCAGCTACTGAGGGTGACATTGTCATCACTCACAATTATCAAGTTTTCTGTAGCGCAGTGTGACCAAAGCTCTTCCCAATAGCACCAGATCCCTTTGGAGAGCACCCAGCAGCTGCTGCAAACCAGGCACTGTGGCTGCCTGGCCATCCCTCCAGCCCCCCAAGCCGTGGGAGCTGGTCCCAATAGGGACAGACACCACTCACAACCTCCAGTGTGGACCTGTCTGGCTGGGGTCTGATATATGTTTTTATTAATTTCATGGAGGGACATATTTTCATAACTGCTTCCACATTTATTAGTTCCAGACTGGACTGGAACACCAAAATCTCAGCAGGTATTTCCTGGCTGTTCACGTGGTATTTCTGGCCCCACAGGAAGCATCAGATGAGCAAGAGCGAGACTTATCTCCTGGGAGATTTACAGCTCTGAGATGTTCAGATTTTGAGCCAGATTTTAACAATCTCCGGGCAGTGAAGATCCCCCCACTGCCAGCCGGCACACGTGGCAAACAGCTGCTGTCAGCCAGCCAGGTCCTACTGACTGTCATGTTCATGCCTGGAACCCTTGGAGACACGTCCAATGACCTGCAATGACTCCATCCAAGCCATCAGGCAGCTGATTGTCTATCAACAGGCAATTGGGGTGCATGAGAAACCTGTGGGCCTGTTGTGTTGCATTGAAATGTTGGGATTTGTGGCAGCCTCTCACCCAAGGCATTTTATCCCAAGACAAAAGGAAGTCTTACTCAATACAGGATGGAAATCACAAAGCAAGCCTTGCCCTGGTGCAGCACACACGGTTGTACTCAGAGTGCCTGGAAATGGGTTGCAAATTGCCCTCACTTCCTCTAGTGTGCTGGTAGGAGAAATCACTGCTCTTCAGCAGAGACTGCAGAAGACTCATTTCCCACCTAGAGAACCTCTGGGAGATGTCTGAAGATGAGGCCTTCAGCCTCGTAGTCTGCCTCAACAAGGGCTGGAGGAACCACCTCTGAGGAGTGGGATGAGAGCTGCAGGTGGACCTCACCTGAGGGCTGTTCTGTGACTCAGAAGGACATACATGGGCAGAGTGTGTGCCAGGCTTGTCCCCTACACTGACTGACAGCACTTCACACCCACATCTGGGTCCCAGCACAGCCAGTGAAGGGATGGCACTTGCAGGTACGTTCTGAGTGATCCAACAAGAACTCCCCCTTGCAAATCAGGTGTTGTGCAGGAAGTTTGCAGATAACCTTCTGACTGGAAGGTCATTTTTGGTTTTTTTTTGAGAAGGGAAAAGTCAGGAAGTGAACTCTTTATTTCAGTGTGGGAGATGATACCAGGCTGTCATCAGCTTTCTTTATTTAATTGCACCATCCAAACCCAGTCTCCTGAGATTGTAAATCCTTTGAAATGAATTGTTTGCATCCCATAATTCATCCAGATGCCATCCAAAGGCAGGAGCTGATGGAGAGCTCACCCCACAACCCACAGGTTATCAGAGACAGCAGCAGGCAGCCACCAGCCCCCACTGCCCACCCCAGCTCAGCTCCGAGGTGCTCCTTAAGTGTCAGTGTTTGTTTAGAGTCTGGGGGGAATCCACTTGGGAACAATTTACCCACTTAGACTCTGGCCTTGTGGTTTCCCTCTTATCTGGTACAGATCTCAGCAGCAGCTTCCCTCGACTGCTCCCTGCTCTGGGGGTTGTGGTGCCTTGCAGGACCTTTCTCCTCTCTCTACCCCACACCTGGGTGTTTCCCTCCTACCTGTCCATCCTGACGACCCCCCTGGGCAGTTCTGAAAACACTGCAGGTTGAGTGGATGCTTTTCAAATTGCCAAAATCATCATCCCAGCCCCAAGTTCTTGGTTTCATCAAGACTTTTGTGTTTCTGTGAAACCCTGCAGCTCAAGAGGAGGGCACCTGGTGGGGCTGAGCACTGCAAACCTCCAGGTGATGCTCCAGCCCAGACCGAGGGGCAGGAGCCAGCACACCCAGTGCCCAGGCCATCACTGCCCCACTCCAAGACATTTTCCTGTAAGCATTCCTACATTTCTGATCAAGGAGGAATCAGCCATTTGACAGTTAAAGCCACAGCACAAACGAATATTGAAAGAATTTGTTCATTCAGAGCAAAGTTTACCCAAAATGCAAAGGGCTGACAAAGCAACCGGCCCAGCACAGAGTCAAAGCATTTTCAAACCTGTACTAAAACTCTTCAGCCCAGAAGGACCAGGGATACAAACAGCTTTAGCTCTGCTTCCAGCAGTGCCCCGGGGAGCCAGGAAGCTTGGTCATGGCTCCCCATCAGCCCGGGGTGAAATCCATGCAAAGCAGTTTTAAACTGGCTCAGGCTGTGCTTGCTCCAGGGCAGACCCAGTTCGAAGTGCTGCTGCTCCTGTGCCCAGTCACTGCCGCTCCCGTGGTGCTAATTCAGCCTCCTGTGAGGTCGGGCTGTGCCGGGCTGCACTTTATAAACAAACAAAGAGTGTTCAGGAACATGCTGTGTTTTTTTAACCCTAGATCATTTCCCAATCTTCTCTGGAGCAGGGCCAAGGGAATTGTTAAACCAGCCCCAGCCAGACCCGCTTCCGAAGGGACTCCATAGCTGGGAACCATGGGCTGCTGCTGGAGCCTGGCATGGAGCTCAGCACATCCCATGGCATCTCTCCCCAAACTGAGCAGCATCCCCACCAGCTGACACAGAGTCCAGTGCCCTGTGCCACTGGACCAGAAATACCTCTCTGAAGTCCAGCTCTTCCCAGATTTCCCTCTGGAGCCCGAATCTACACCACCTTCTCCTGTAACAGCCTTTCCCCACCATTGGTTGGATGCTGCCTTCCCTCCTCTCTGCCAGGATCCCATCACCTCACGTCCCTGGGCAGTGCCAGTATCTGTGTATTTACACCCCTCTAGACCCCATATCCCTGTGGCAGCAAGGACAGGGGACCCTGCCCATAGGAGACCATCCTTCTTGGAGCTGGGAAAGGATATTATCCTGTAGCCAGATCCCACAAGCAACTCACAGAACTGCCAGGTTACAGCATGGACAAAAGCCCCAGGTAGGGGGATTCTCCAAGGGGATGGTCCCCTCTGTTTTGTCCCACATTATGGGATCATTTGGGAGATGGTCCTGCCTGTGACTGCAGATGCTGGTTCAGCCTTTGCCTTACTCTGGGAGATGGAGCACAGGGTGGCTTTGGGAGCACTCTCCACGGCCTCCTCCCCTTCCCTATAAATCACAGACCTCAGCTTGGCCACTTGACACACCAGACAGTAACACAAGCTTGACAGATGACGGCTCTCCGGAAGGGATTTGGTTTCTCTCCGAGGCTGAGCCGGCTCAGGGGAGCCGTTGGCAGCTCAGCACGTTCACTTCCAGCCTGCAGAGCAGGACCCAGCATCTGGAGAGGCTGTCCCTCTGCCACTCAGCCTGGGCTCAGCCACCTCTGCTCAGCAGCTCTTCCCTCAGTGAGGAGATGCTCTCCAGTACAACACCCCTTCCCAGCACAGCACCCCTGCCCAGGCTGCAGGCCACGCCAGGAGAGCCAGAAACACTCAACTATGCCTGTGCCATCCCCAGCTGCAAAGCCCTGGTGGTGTCCAAAAGGACACCCATGGCCTGATATGACACCAAAGCCCCCCCTGAGCTGCCATTTCCCATTTTTGGAAAATATTTTCTACCCCTATTGCATTAATTAATGCATTTAAAAGTAGATGAGTGCTTTGAAGGATTGGTTTCTTGCATCAGCTATTGTGCAGGGAGGAACTAGTGTCTTCCAAAGCACCACTGGTCCAAAATAAGTCTTGATCTTCCCTGCATGGTGGGTGTCTGTTTTTCTGGCAATGAAGCTCCCTATCACTTTGGGCTGGTTCAGCTGGAAGCTCATCAGTGGCACGTGTGTTTTTTTCTCTCTGCTCTGCCCTTCTTTCTGTTCTACAAACACCCCAAAATTCAGTAGCTGTTGATGCCCAGGCCATGAGCAGAGTCAGCACTTCCTTCTTCCCAGCTCACTCCTGCCCACCACTGCCTCATCCCAAGCGTGGGCACAAACTTCCCTGGCCACCCCAGATGGTGATGAACTGCTGCCCCAAACAAACAGCTGCACCATCCCATTCCCTGCACTCTGGCACACAAACAAACTCCACCAAAAGCAGAGAAGGTCCTGCCGTGGCTTGGCCAATCCTGGTCAAGCCACCTTACACTGCTTTGCCTCAGTTCCCCTTCCTGGAAGTGAGCAGGTGCCTCAGGGGGACCCAGGGAGGGTTTTCTTGTGGCAAGGCTGAGAGTTGTGGGTCACAGGAGCCCAAATTGTCTGTGGATCTCTCTGTTGGATGACTTATAAAAATTCAGTGCTATCTGGGAAACCTCAGCGGAGATGGATTTGAATTCCACTTCCAAGTCTTCCAAAACCTGAGGTAACCTGCAACCACACAGTCCTGAGAACAAATCCCAGCAGCTGATGGGATGAGCATCCACTGCCCATCCCACAGTCCCTTGGACTCTGTGTGGATTGGCTTTCCAGATGCTGTGCAGGTGTGAGGAGCCGTGTTTGCTCAGGGATGTTCACACCTTGGGGGCTGTGGACACAGCTCTGCCCTGTGCCCCGGGCAAACAGAGCTATCTTATCACCGGGACACTATCGGGGCATCTGAGAGGGAAGGAAAGCTCAGGCTGCTGGGCCTGACCTCCCAATCAGCGTTATCATCAACAGGGACATGACAGAATTTCACAGAGGGGTTGGGACAAGCTGTCTGCCCTGCTCCCCCCACACTGTGGGATGGTGACTCTGCTCAGTGCTCCCAGCCAGGCTGGGCAGTCCCAGGACTCCCCAGCAAGGCACTGGTGTATTTTGTTTTCCTGGAGATTGGGGTTTTATCAAAAGCTGACAGGTTTATCCTGCCTTATCAGGGGAGCGCTGCTACTGTTAATGGCTTTCTGTAAGAGGCTCTGGGCAGAAATGTTGATTGTGCCTGGGCTTGAGTAGGTCATGGAGGATGGGAGGCACCCACAGCTGAGCTCAGCATCCTCAGCCCACTGCAGGGGTCTCCATGGAAAGCAGCACCACAATCCCATGGGTGAATGGGACTGTCCTGCACTGTCCTGGCATGTTTGACATCAAAAATCCAGAACCTGTGAACATTCAGAGGTCCCTCTGCAAGGGGGCAGCTGCCAGCCCGGGTGTCCCACACACACATCCATCTGGAACACAGCACCTCAGCTTCTCATTTTCTCTTGGATTGCCATGGAATATGTTACTTTTCTGTTCTCCTGTTTCCCAGGTTACAAGTGACAGCCTGAGCTGGCTGAAAGCTCACCCCAGAGAAGGGTCTGGGCTGCTGTAGGTGATGGGCTGTTACCTGAGGGTTCCACAGCCACGGTACCCTTTAGATGCCAACATCTCAAGGAGCTTCATGGTCTGCGTGTGCTCATCTTCCCAAGCAGCTGTTATCCCCTTTTATAAATGGCAAAACCGAGGTTGTAGTGAGGGATCACAGAGATGTGAAGATCCTTATAGAATTGATAAGCTGGAAATGCAAATCTCTCTGGGGTCAGTGGGACCTATTGGACAATGTAGGGCGGGAAGTTCAAGACAAGTCTCTACCTTAAGCCAGTGTTTGAGCATAGTCATGAGGGCATGGATGGAAAAATGCTTGGTGGTGCATGACAAGGAGAATGGGTGGGTATGGACACTTCCATCACCAGAGGAAGTGATCTTCATTTCCTGAAGGATGTTCAGCTCCTGGCTCTGCACAGCTCAGCCCAGCCCTGAGATGATGTGGGCCTGGGACTGATCCCACTGACCCAGCATCACCAAGGATGAGGAAAGCAGACATCTACTCATTCCTGAAGCAAAGCCACCACATCTGAGCCCACATCCTCCCTCAGGCAAGGACAATGCACCTGGAAATGCAGCAGCACTTCACTGCCCAGCTCGGAGCCCGCGGCTGCCTGCACGCTTTGAGGGGTCACTTAGGGCAAACTTTGATGGCATCAAGTCAAAACACACAGCCCCAGGAAGGCTGTTCTTCTGTTTCTCTCAGAGAGATTTAATCCAGATCAAAGCTAGTCAAACACAGGGATTTCCCAGCTTTTCTGCTGGGATCAACCTCCAGTGCATGCCACAGCCCTGGGACACTGCCTTGGTCAGCCCGGCCCTCGCTGCTGTTATCACCCCAGGGGCCAGGAAAAACCAGGACTGTTTGAAGAGGATGATTAATCCCTGGATGTGACAGCTTTCATAGCAACAGGGCAGTCTTTGGAGAAGAGCTTGACATGAACACCCAGACACATAAAGCTGCACGTTCTTCAGGGCACAAAGGCTGTTTCTGGCTGTGGAAACTCTTTGCTTTTCATTTTGGCCAAGAGCTGAGGAATGGAAATGCCTAGTAGAGGGTTCCCTGGGGGTGAGAGAAGGGTACTTGGGTCCCCCCTTTTCCTAAAGCCATATCAACTACATTTTCCAAACCCCCTGTTCTCCACTGGGCTGTGACCATGCAGCCACTGCCATCATCCTGTGGTCACATCTGTAACATCAGGGTCACTGCCAAAACCCACCCTGGGGCACAGCAATCACCCCGAGACAGCCCAGACCCAGGCAAAGGTGTTGACAACCTCTCTGAGGACAGAGGAGGAGGAGGGGGTGTAATGGAGCCCTGGGTGTCCCAGCAGCTGCCTTCTCCCTTGCCCTGGGGGAGATCAGAGACACCACACACTCCTGTGCCTGTGGGGCAGATTTATCAGAACCCTTTAATTACCTTATAGCAGGCAATTAGCTCTCAGTGCTCCTGGCACAGTCTGCAGGTCTGGATCCTTTCAAAGGAGGGCTGGCAGATGTGCAGACATCCCTGGGAACCCACAGAGGGAGTGGCAGTGCTGGTGATGGTGATGAGGATGCTCAGAGATGGGCTGGAGTCACGCAAGCCAAGGGAGGGGCCACTTTGGCCCTAAAATTGCCTGTCCCACCACTTCAGTCTGTCCTAGATCTGGGTCTGGTCCATGAGCACTTCTGCAGTCACAGCAAGAAGGAGCAGGACTGGGTGCTTACATGGACATGGGGCAGCCTGGGCGTGGGCAGGAACTGAGCCATGTTCCCAACAAATCCTGCAGCCAGGCCTGAACAGGTTCCCATACAGAAAAATCCCTGGAGTTGCACCTATAGCTTAAGTCTGACCTGCCAGGGACACTGTTCAGCTCATGTCCAGGATGTTCTCCCTCCTCTCCATCCCATGGGAAGGGTCTCTGGATGTACAACCCTACACAAACAGGGAAAGTTGGTGCAGGCCAGCCCTGTGCCAGAGAGCACGTGGTGCTAAAGGTGTGGAGAGGCTGGCTTGGCTCCCGTGGGACAGGGTGGCCACAGCCTGACAGTGCCACATGGTGTGGCTGCTTCCCAGGTCACACCTGAGGTGACATCTTACTGCTGTGGGACAGGGCTGGAAAAGCTGCTTGCCCTGGACTGGGAGATTAGGGCTGTGCAGGCAGGGTGACAGGCCTAATCCCCTCATCTAAGGGGTTTTTCTCCCTTTTTTGATGTGATCCCCACTCCCCTGCAGCCCAGCTGCTGTGCTGGGCTCAGACTGAGCCTGTCTCTGTGGAAGACCTGCTCCAGGCTGCAGCTGAACTTCATGAATTTTGCCCAAGTGTTGCAGAGAGGAGATTGCATTTCTTCCAAGGAAACTGCATTTCCTCCGGTTACAGCAACCGGCTGGGAGCGAGGAGTCCTGGATTTTAGTCTGGCCTCTGCTTTTGAGTCTTGGATGCTGCTCTGAGCCAAACCTCTGATCCTGCTGTGGTTCATTTTCAGGCGCGTGTGCCCCAGAAACCTTTTTTTCTTTTTTTTTTTTAAATTAATTTTTCATACGGAATTCTTTCGCTTGATGGATGCAGTGAGAAACTATTTCCCAAACAGGAAAGAGGAGACCTCCCTCCCCCTCCTCTCTCCTGTGGATGTTTTTAATAACAACATCAATTGTCTACAAACAACTTATTCCTTTCTGACCTCAAAACAACTCCTGGTTAGTGCATTCCAGCGTGGCCACAAAATGAGTCTGAGTGACTTCACAGGGCCCAGCAAGAGGGTTTCCATCACAATGCCCAGTCAGTGAAGGGCCTGACCCCTGCAGATGGGAAGTGCCTTGGCTTTGCTGAGGGATGAGGATGCTGAGCAGCTTGGAAATACACCCCGAGCACAGGGGCTGGGGTGCTGCTGTGCCAGTGATTTTCCTGGTGTTTATAACTTCAGCTGCTCCCTTTTCCCCCAGGTTTCCATCTGTGAGGACATCCCTTTGCTCTGAAGCCCCTGTGAGTGGTGTGGGCCAGGAAGCATTTCTGCTGTGGGCAGGGGGCTCCTCGTGGCCCAAGCCAGCTGTACACGGCACGAGCAGGAGCTGAGACCTCCCACATGTCTTACTGATGCACTGTGCAGATCAGGGAGGGGTTATGGCGGGCTGACAAAAGAAAGGGGAGTCTGAAAGTGTCACCCCTGAGCCCCTACCACACCGCAAACTATACCACCCACAGCTCAAGGCTAAACAATGACAGAGCTTTAATGTATTAGTGCAGACAGAGACCGGCATTTAAAACCAGGTTTTGCCTAGGAAGTGGGAATTTTGGGGTCATCTTCCATTTCCATCCCTGACCTCACCACGAAACTGTGGTGGTGGATGGGTGAGACGATGCTCTCACAGCTGCCTCCCGTGCTGGCACATCTGGTCCTGCCCTTGGATAGGTCAAAACTCTGCTGTGCTCCTGGAGCAGCCAGGCTTGCTCAGCCCCAGCAGCCTCACGAGTGCTCCTGGTTAACAGGCTCCTCTCTCTGGGCATCTCACACTCACAGCTGTTACAGCCCAATTTCCAAATTTGCAGTGCCTGCAGTCCAGCTGGACCACAGCGATCGCCACAGGACCCAGACCCACTGGCCCCGAGACTGCAGGATCCCAACCTGGCTGGGGGCATTTTCCAGCCAAAATTATTGATTTAAAGCAGCTTGGGACCAGCTGGAGCTGCTCACGAAGCCATGGTGATCGAGCTGCAAAGAAACGCTGATTTTCCTGTTAGGTCACTGGAAATACCCATCTGGGCAATTTTGAAATGCAATATTTCGGTTTTCCAGTGTGAAAGGGCACTGCAAAGCCAAGGGCACCTCAAGGCAACCAGAGGGGGGGTATCAAGCCACAGAGAATCAAACCAAAGGGAGGTTTGGTGTGGGGGATCAGATGAAACATTTCTATGGCCTGCAATCCTGGAGGGAAGGGGGGAGGGAAGTGTGCAGGACAGCAGATGCTTTGGCAAGGAAAAGGAAACAGGCTTGAGCTCAAGCCCACCTCCGGACAGAAAAGCTTTTGCAGTTCCCAGCTTGGCCAGAGCCGCCGGCACTCGCCCACTCCTGACTCCCCTCTGCAGGCGTGAGGGGTCACAGAGCTGTGCCCTGGGATGGGAGACCCCTCTGGACTGGAGGCAACCACCCAACACCCACCCTTCCCACCCCAGAGCCTGAGCTGCCTAAAGCAAACCCCTGCCTCTGCCCCTGCTCACCCCAGCACAAACCTGGAGGTCTCCGAGAGACTCAGATATATATTAACTCCAAAAAGCCTGACTGCAGTGGGGCTGATGCAAAATCTCTCCCACAGAAGCTTTTCTGGCTGGGTTTCCAGCCCAGTTGCTATGCAGACCATCACCACCTCCATGGGGCAGCCCAGCTGTGTCCCCAGGGGTGCTGGGTGCCCCAGCTGGGTCACACCAATTCTCTTGCCTTGCCTTCCTTGGGGTGACCAGTTTCTCAAAGCCAACCCTGTGAGGCGCCTGTGGTTTTGCCCAGTGCTGAACACGAAGCTTTTAAGGGTTTGTTTGCCGTGGTTTGCACCTCAGGCCCAAGGCTCGCTGCAGCCCTGGAAATAATGCTGAGCCCGATCCCCACAGCAGGAAATAACCATCATTTTATAAGTGTTTACAGACAGCAGAGCACCGGCAGGAGCACCAGGCATTTCCCAGGAACCCAGATGTTTGTAAGCCAGCAGGCTGGGCCTCGCTCACGCTGATGTCAGGGAATGCTCGGGGCCTTAAGGGATGTTCCTGCATTAGGAAACAATGTCCTCAAAAACCGCAAAAACAGGGACTCCGAGGTGGAGATGAGGAAAACGAACCCTTGACACCCACCGAAGCGTCACCTCGGGGTCAGACCCAGAGGAGCAGGAGACAGCGGGAGCAAAGGCCAGCCTAGCCCAGGGTGGTACAGCAAGGAGAGGCTGAGGGGCCAAGGGGATATGGCTCTTAGCCCTCCCTTAGTGGCTGACGCTCTTTTAACTTCTTACAGGCTTGAATTTGGCCCTCAGCGTTTTCTGGCTGCCACGCAGGGTGTTGGATTAAGGTCCTGGAACTCAGCAGTGGGGTGGTTGCTGACTCCATTTGGAAAACAAACATGTTTTCACCTGAAAGACCTGGGAACTTCCAATCACAAGCAGAGAAACAAACTCAACCAGGACAAACATTGCTCCTTTCAAAACCAGGCTTGGACCATCAGCCTAAAGCTCCCTGTAATGCCCCTTCCACCAGGAGCTCAAGTCTTCACCTGTGGCCAAGCACATTCCCTGCAAGGGAGAAAAGCTTTCTTCTCCCTCTGGAGACAGCCCAGCAGATTCATTCCAGCTGCACCATCTCAGGGAGCGCAAGTGAGAGGGATTTATTTACTGCTCCTGTTGACAAGATAAACTGAACGGGCACTTGCAATCTGAAATCAGAGTTATCTGCTGCAGCCTGGCACTGAGGCAGCTGTGGGTGAGAGCTGAACCGGTGCCACTAGCTGGGATCTGGCCACAGCTCTGTCACATGGCACATCCAGCCCTTCCTGGGGTGCTTCCCTGCTCCCTCCAACTGGCACGCTGGGGCTGGCAGTGAGGCCCCTTGGGCTGTGTTTGCCAGTGAAGGGGAGACGTAATTCAAATGGTGTTTCAAATGCAGCTCCTGAGCCCTTCCCCAGGATGGGATGGGGATGTTTGTGCCCAGGGATGAGCGGTGGGAGAGCTGCAGCACAGCTACTCGCTCCTGGCTGCTGCTTGGGCAGGCACATAAACTGCTGGTCTCTGGGCTACAGTTTTGCCTGGATTGAAGTTCGTGGCACACAGGAGACCTCTCCAGCCACCCAGCTCATCCCAGGAGCTGTTCCTGACCAGACTGCTGTGGGGACAGTTTGGAGCTGGAACTGTAGTCAGAGGGGCTGGAGTATCCTGAGCATCCTGGGGACGGGACGCTGGAGACCAGGCAGAAATCCTGCCCATGTCTTTGATGCCTTGCAGGGTGATAGAGGGTATTTCTGCAGCAGCAGCACAGACATAGGCAGGTTCTTTCCCCTCTGTTTGGACAGCTGCACCGAGAGCGTCCCGGCCGAGAAACAAGACTTTGGTCTCATTTTTTTTTGAACTTCTACTGTGTTATTTATCACTGGTTCCAGTCCTGGATCCATTCACTGTGTGGCTGTGGCCAGCAGTGCGTGGGCAGGAGAAATGCCCCAGGGACCACGAAACCACAACCTGAGCAGCTCTGACTGAGGAGGGGAGCAAGAGCAGGAGGCTGCTCTCCGTCATCACCCGCTCAGCAGGAGAGTCCAGACATGGACATTGCCCCAAACAGGCCATTTTCTTTGGGGAACCCTTTAAAGGATTGAAAATTAGGGAGCATCAGCCCCAGAGGTGGGTGGTGGTGTTGCCTGCCCATTTTCCTGGCTCAGAAGATGCTGCAGAGCTGCAAGGACTTTGCACGTGTATCACCCTAAGGACGTGGGATGTGTGAGGTAGTGAGGCTTCATCAGCCATAAACTCTTGAAAACAACCTTTGTGGTTGCTGACACTCAGCTCACACTTCCAATAAACTGAAAAACTATTATTTCAGGCAAACTAGCCCTAAATAAACGTTATTCAAACTGAAGCTCGGGAACTCTGCCCAGATGCAAAAAACCATTGCTTTCAGAATGGCAGGAGGTGAGAAGGATGGCCGTGGGTCTGGAATGCTCAGCTGGTCTGTGAGAGAGGGGGTTTCAAGTTTCCACCCTGTGATGGCCCTTAGGGATGCTCTCCATCAGCTCCAGCAACCCAAGGAGAAGAGAACTGCCTGCATTCCCCACCCCAAGGTCCTTAGGGTGTCTCCACTGCACCTTGTAGGACACAGAGACACTGCATCTGGGGGCACATCAGCATGGAGAGAGACAGAGTCCATAAGACCTGGCCCTATACCTTGATGCTCTCCAGAATTTATCCCTTCGTCCATAACAACGTCCACCCTGACCACACAGATCCTTAACTCAGCCCCACCAGCCTTCAACCTCACTCTTTACACAATCTTCTTTCCCTTAAAAAAATGCAAGAGATAGTTTCATTTAGAGGGGTCTTAGGCTCGGTTTCATGTCTGCATCCCACTCTGGGCCTCACCACACTGAGCCTCCCCGTGACCGTCTGCAGCCACAGCTCCAAACCCTGTGCTGACAAACGCGGGCAGCGCCGGCCCCGTGCGCCCAACACGTCCCTCTGCTCCGGGCGATTGTTCGGCCCAGATCCTGCCTGGATCGTTTTTAACCTTCTACAACTCTGGCTCTGGCAAGAACTAAGGCTGCTCGGTGGGTAGCCTATTCCAGCCAGCGCTCCCTTGTGTTTGCCTCTCCAGGTGGTAACAGGCTGAAAAGCGCCTGTAATCCCCCTGAATGAACTGCACAGCACAGAAACAAAGTCGAGCTCCATTGTGCTGTGTTCATCCCCTTTTAGCACGGGCTGGTTCAGCCACCCAAGATAAAGTAGGCAAAGATCTCACAGCTCGCTGTGCCAGCCCTCCAAAGGAAAACATAGGAAAGGTCCACCAGATTCCCCCATGGCCCTGAGGGGTTTGTCTGCCGAACTCATGGTGCTCGTGCCACCCTTTTTCAACTAGGTCAAGGAAAAAAGTCTCCTATCCCATCTCCTGGCACAACTGTTATCTTTCACCACATTTTTGGCAAAGTTTGATTTGATTTTTTTCTCCAGCCTTAGTTGGGTTCCACACTGAAGTAGAAAAGCTCCCTTTAGGACAGCAGTGCATCTCCATGGCTATAAATTTGAGGCACATTTATACATGAGACACTTGTGCCTCAAGCTTCCTCTGAAAGACATCAGCTCATGGCCACGGACTGAACCGACCCCCTGAGATAGCGTCTCCGGTCTCAAGGTCAGTGATGAGCTGTTTGAAACAGTTCACTCAGCAGGCAGTGCAATACATTCTCCATGCCAAGCATCACATGTCTTATGTCTTATTTCTTCAGTTCAGGTTTTCTACAAAGATTCCAGCCAGGAAACTCTTGATAATCCTTGGCTTGGTTGATTTAGTCTGTGGATCTGCTGCTCCGCACCCTCCCAAAAGACCCCTGACACGACTCAAGGTCTCTTGGCAGACCCAACTGCTACCCTGAGGCTGAGAGGTTGCACTGACACTGCTCCCAGCGTGGGCTGAGGATGCAGAGGCAAAAAGGCAGAGCTGAGCCCCAACCCCAGAGCTGTACAATTGGCTGCCTCGTAGAAAGGTGATGCTGAGCATGGGGGTGGCCACACACTGAATCCAGCTCCTGCTGCATTCACCTGCCCTGCTTGTATAGAAACTCCTCAGCCTGGCAGCCAAAAGAGAGCTCTGTGCCCCTTCCTAGTGTGTCTCTGTTAAGAGTGATTCCTTCTTGCTGCCCACAGCAGCAGCCCTCATGCCTCTTCATCCAGCCATGCTCACGAGCACTCATGGTGCTGAGCAGCCAAGACAGGGATGCTCCACACCTCCATGCCCAGCTCCTACTCATTTCCAACAGCTTTAAGTGGTGAAAGCCCCAGTGGAGTAAAATTAGCTCCAGAGCATCCTCTGTGCCAGAGCCCGAATTCTGCTCAAACTCCTACCAGGGCAGTGCTGGGAATGCTCCCACTTGGCTTGTCTGCAGGGGATCCTCTGAGCTACCAATCTGGGAGTGACTGGGATTGGGAGGGAAAAGATCAGGGCAGCTGCTGGACTCAAGGCCAGCTGGGACTGCCCTTGCCTGCAGGTCAGTTGGTCCCTGCATTGGCAGCTCAGGAGCAGGGATGGGCTGTGCCTGCTGACACCAGATGAGCTCCCGGCTCCAGCAACATGGACTGCTCTGTCCTGCCCTTTGCATGTCTCCCTTCCCCTGCCCCCCCGTAGATGAGCCACAGCTTTGCCTCCCTGACCCAGAGCTACTCAGGCCAAAATGAACAAGACCTCACCGAGGAAGCAGCCATGAGCTGTGTCCTGTGCACAGCTCTGTTTAACTGAAAACAACTGCCCTCTGCCAGTTCAAATACAACTCCCCTTTCCTTACTTATATAACATGGTAACCTTCTTTCAACAGATTCCCTTTATTCCTGGCCCAACAATGCATTATAAACCCTTATGTTTCTTGGCCACAACAGCCAAGACCCTCAGAGAAAAGCAAAGCACTGGGGGCTCCTCACTGGTTCATGTCCAGGCTTAGGTGAAACACTCCATGCATGAAGGACTGGATGTTTGCTAAGGGCAGGGGAAGCTGGCAGGATGTGGGAACTTTCTTCTGACTTGTTGTCTGCCTTGTGCCACTGCGGAGTTGGATCCAAGAGGAGAAATGTCAGCACAGCTCAGGCTGCTCAGCACCTCCTGAGCAAGGTCTGCCCTCCATCCAGCACACCTTAGGTGGCCCCAGGCATGTCCTTGACCCAAACTGGGAACATCCCCGGTTCTTCCTTTCTCCAGCTGGGCAGGGGTTTCCAACAGGATGAGGCAGAATAAAGATTCCTGCTTTGGGTTCTCACAACCCTTAAACTGGACCTGAATCCAGGCTCTTCACCAGAAGTCAAGTTTGTCCTGTCAGGAAGGTAGCGGAGAAGGGTTTGGGGTAAAGGCAGAGTTTCCATTGCTAAACCCAGGCAGTGATGGGGAGAGGGAATGATGTGAGATCCAAGGAGATCCACCTTGGTCCAGTTTGCTGGGGATCAGTGCCTGCTGAGCCAATGGCTGGTTGGTTAAGTCAGCTGTTGTTTGAAAAGGCGTCTCATTAGCCCGGCGTTTTCCAAGAACATCAGAGCTTTGGCAGGGGCCAAGCAGCAGTCTGAGGTTAACAAAACAACCTGGTGTAGACAGGCGCTCTGGTGCCTTGGAGAAGTCCTCTGTCAGCAGCTCAGTTCATGCCACGGGATCTGTGCGGGCGCCAGGGACGTCCACTCCTCATCCTCCCGAGCCCTTTCCGGAGGCTGGGAACGGCCCATGCCCGCAGGAGGACAGTCCGTGAGATGCACATGGAGAACAAAATCTCCTAGTCCTGCTGGAGAGGCAGCAGCTCCCTGGCTCCCGCAGGCATTTCTCCACTACAAATGAGCGCTGGAGCCAAGAGCAACCTGCGCGACGTCCAACGCGCCGTCTCCTCCGGCCGCGCTCGGCCTGCAACGGCAGCCGGAGTCTCGGGGGACGGGGCCGGCTGGAAATGTCATTAGCATGTGTCACCTCTGCCTGCTTGGAAGGATTAATCAGAACGAGGAGCGCACTTTTAACGAGCCTTTTCATGGCGCGTTACAGGGGGAGAAAAAAAAAAAAACCACACCGCCACCACCTTCCCCCTCCCCAAGTGAAACAGATTTTCCAATAAAATTTATAGAGCATGAAAAGGGCTTCTGGCTCTGGGGTTCAGAGGTGGCTGGCCCTTTGCGTGTGGAGGCACCGCCCTCCTCCTCCTCCTCCTCGGATCAAAACAAAACAAACAGGCAGAAAAATTCCCGGAGCAGATAAGTGAAGTCACGTCCTTCACTGGAACGAGTGAGGTGATGGTGTTGTTAAGTGACCCTCTGATGGACAAATTGAGCCCTCTGAGGTTTCTGGGATCTTCAGGGCAGGCACTCATCCACCACCATGGCCACAGGGCTCAGCTCCTCCAGGACATCCCTGAATGCCAGGAGCAAACTTCCAGACTTTCCTTGCACTGAAATGGAACTTAAACCTCAACCCAAGCTGTGCCACGCTGTGTGTGCAGAAGATGCTCATCATGGAGAGCTTGCACAGGGTGTGCTAAGTGGATAAACAAACTGTGGACAAGGTGGAAGCCCACACGCCTTACAGTCTGTGTTCAGTAGCCAAGTTACATTTGAGCTAGCCACCCCAAGTTGCCTTTCAGAACCACAGGGGAGAAGCAGCCACCTCCAAGGGTGTTGCACCTCACCCTTGGGCAGGTGTCTGAGGGGTACCATGAGCCATTCTCACTGCTCTGGGTGAGAAGCTCAGACTCAGCCCTGGGCAAGGAGCAGGAGCATCCCCAGGCTGTCATTCACTGGGACTGGAAGTGTGAGTAGACAGGGATCACCCTGTGAGAAGCATTTCCCAGCCGGCTCTGTCCAACCTCAGGACCTTGGGAGCCAGCATCCCCTTGTGGGTGAGGGATGGGGGACAGGAGGATGGAGACTGGGGAAGGGGGAGCGGGATTTCCATGCCCAGCCAAGAGAACAAATTATTCTTGCACAGTCCACCCTTCCCTCCAGTCGAGAGTAATCCTTGCAACCATGACAGCCACTTCTCTTTGCCCCAGAGAACTGTATAAATCAGAGCAGAACAAAAGTCCTTTGCTGGGAGCTGGGCATGTGCACTGCCTTTCAAAGGGGAGGCACATTTCTCTATAGATCTGCGTTCTCCAGGGACTGCAACTCTGACAGCAGAGAGATTAAGCAAAACAACCCACTCAACCTTCCCTTCTCCAGCGTCTCTCCATGGGTGGAACAAACCCATCACAGTCAAACCACAGGGCAGGGCCATAATTCACACTTGTTCCTTTGCCTCTTAGTTGTTTAATGGCCTATTTTTCCTACTTAATGTTTTCAAAGTTTTGAGTAATAATTACATAGAATACAGCCTCCTTTGGCGTTAGAGCTGGAAAACTTGGAAATAATGAGGAAAAGCAAACCAAATGTACCAATTATTAGAGTCCTTGGGGAACCTGCAGAGCTCTAGTGAGCTGTATCCAAACCTTCAGCACAGCCATTCAAGCTGCATTCCTCGCTGGAGTGGTAAACACGCACACATGAACCCTCGCCCACACACCCCGAGCGAGCAGCTTTAAATCAACCCAACGGTGCCAGGCAAACTTTTCAGGTTAAAGGAACCACGGATTCTTTTGTTACTGGCAGCACCTCAGGCTGCAGGGCCCCAGGGGGACGGTGCTGCTGATGGTGTGTCCGTCGCTCACAGCCCCACAAGGCAGGTAACGGCAGGGAGCGGGTGCTGAATCCCCTCATGTGCTCTCAAGACCACGATGTGTTTTCTTGGAACTCCTCGGAGCAATCAGGGCAGCAAAATCATTTCTTTTCCCCTTCTATTTGCACCAGTGGAGACCTGGCTCAGCCCCACACTGGCTGAAGGAGGGACTGAAAATCAGAGTCATGGGGAGTTTAAGCCCCTTGTGCTCCTCAGGGGTTTTGGGGAATGGGTTATTTTTTCTATGAGCTCCTAATTATACAGCTATTTGCGTGGACAAATTTTGGCTTCTGGGCTGTGCCTGCTTCAAGGCTTGGATATTGGTGGGGTGTGGGACTGTGACCTCTGTCAGCTGCTGTGTCTCTCCACCTGCTTCAGGGCCAGCAGGAGAAGCTCTTGGTGCACTCTGTGCCTGTTACCCCCATTCCTAATCTCCCTCACATCTCCTGCAGAAGACTGTTCTGGAGCTGGGGACCATTTTCCCCCTTGCTGACACTGGAGAGCTCTTATGTGGCAGCTCTCTGCAGAGGGAACTTGGCACTGTGGGCAAGGGACACTCAAAAGGTCCCCTGAGCCACCTTGGGGCCACCTTGGAGCCACCCAGTAACTCCATCACCCTCCAGGCACAGCAGAACCAGGCACAAACTCTTCCTCCACCTCAGATGAGCCAAACTGAAAACTTTTCTTTGAAGGAAAAGGAAGTATTAAAGAGTAAAGAATGAACAACAACCACATATGTTTATCATTAGTCATACAAAGAAGTGCCACCCCCAAAATCTGTGCCAAGAAACCTACTGCTATGGTGTTCCTCTGCATAGGAAACAACAAGGAATTGTGCAACTGCAGTTGTTGTCAGAGCATATAACCCAAGCTGGGAAGTGGAGTTGTGGCTTTTGCCAACGTGCCTGGGTGTCAAACCCAACGCTGATTACCCAGTGTGTGTGCTTGAGACAGCAATCACACACTGACCCCTTCTTGGAGGCCCTTGGAGGAAGCATTTTCATTTTTCCAATGAAAAACATCTAAATGGAGTAGAAACATTTTTGGGCTTATTTCAGATTTGAACGGTTTCATTTGGGGTTTTGAAAGCCAAGCCAAGCCAAGCCAAAAGTTTGGGTTTAAAACAAAAAAAAGGAAATATTTCTCTCCTGTTTTGAATTGCCTTCCACCAGATAATAAAAAAAAACTTCATGGAAAGGGAAGAGTTTCCTTCAAACATTCACATCCAGTCTGAGACAGTAAACTCAGAGCTGGATGTTTTTAAACAGTTCCCTCTTAGCAGCAATGTGACCTCTTTCCCAACAGCCTCAAGACTCAACCTCTCCTGTTTTTCCTGCTGTCATTTCACTAACACACGGGATAGTTTGAGGGTGCCTGATTTGAAGCTGAATTGTCTCCAGAAGTTTTCCAGGGGGGCTGAGCACCCCCTTTTCTTCCCCATCCTGCCCATGGTCTAGGTTGGGAGCCTGGCAGTGCTTTGCTTCCCTTCTCCTGGCTGCATCCTATAACCTCATCCACAATTTTCTCCACTGGCAGAGGAGCCTGACTGAGGGTCTGGATCCCCCCCGGAATTTGGGTACACACACAAAGAGTAAAAAACCACCCTGCTCCACAGTGTCTCCAGCCTGCAAAATGGGGATAAATGCTATTTACTCTCTGCAAGCTGTGCATGAAAAATGATAAAATGAGGATAAATCTCTGCTTTCTCTTCTTTTCCCATCTTTTTAACACAAGGAAGGTAAAACTCCTAAGCCCTGGGGATTGCCTTTATTTTCCCTTTTATGATATTTACTAAAGACTTAAAGATGGGAAGAAGCAGAAGCCTATGGAGTGTATGGGCTGAGATGAAAAGGTCCTGGATCCCCAGCGGGATAGGAAGGCTTCCAACAGGAGGCACAAGCTGCTTGGCTTTGTTTCTCAATTCAAACATGGTACCAGGCACAAAAGGAGGTGAATAATATCGCTCTCCCAGGCGGTGAGCCCACGCCTCACTGCTGGCCATAATCATCATAATTCTAAACAAAAAAAAGGATGCCAGCAAGAAAAATGATTTGGGATTAAGGGTTCCCGTGTCCCACCTGCTGGCTCGGGGTATTCTTCTGCTGAATAGACCTTCAGCTCTCCCAGACCTCGGGCACTCTGGGGCAGGGTCCATCCCTTTCCGGGCCACCATTGACATACTGTGGGATCAAAATGCCTAAGGAAAGATTCCTGGGGAGCTGATCATGTGAATAAAAGGGCAACCTGTCAATGACTCCACGACAGCACAAACACTGGGGTTGTGGGGAAGGCACAGCTCAGGTTTTCCTGCGAGGCAGAGGTTGGGGGGAATGGGCAGCACAATGCATGTTAATGCCTGAGCTGACCAGGGCTGGGCAGCTCAATGCCACCCCAGGAACTCCCTGTAATCTGCCATTATATCCCTCCTTTGACATGGCTTTCCTCTGCTTAACGGTCCTCTGTGGGCTTGGCTCCCAAGGAACAAGGCTGAGCTGGCCGGCCCCTTCCCCAGTCCCAAGGTGTGAGGACAATGCTCAATTTTCTCCTAACAGCACAAACACAATGAGAGAGTCAAGCTGCCCTTACGTGTCAATAGAGCATCTAAACCCAACCTTTTTCCCTCACAGTCACCCCTTGAACCACAGAAACCTCTATTGTCCACTGCATCCAAGGGTGAGGAGCTCCATAGCTTGCCCACAGTGCTGGAGGAATGGAGGAATTACATCCTTACATTTGACTTGGATCAAGATCCTATTAACTTGATGCATCCCCTCCTGCACAAAGTCCCACATGTTCTCACAGAGCATCCTTGGCCCATCAGCACCCACCCGTCCCTGTGTCCCACTCCCACTGCTGGACACGGCTCACAGGCTCAGAAATGAGCTCTCTGGCCACATACTTTTCCTGCCCCATTCCCTGCACAGGTCAGGCTTTGTGAGTGGGTTCAGGGGCTGTGAAACCCTCCCAGCCACAGCCAAATTCAAATCCAGATGCAGGGGCAGGAGAAGCAGCTCCTCACGGGCCTCCACCACAGCCACTGCAGGAGCATCACCAGCTGTGCTGGCCAGGCTGGAGGAGAACCATCACCTGCCTTGTTTGGCTGGAGAAACATCACCACCTGTGCTGGTTTGGGCTGGAGGAGCATCACCACCCACCTGGGTCAGGCTGGAGAGCATCACTGGCCTTCCTGGACAGGCAGGAGGAACACCACCACCCACCCTGGCTGTGCTGGAGATGCATCACTGCCCTCCTTGGCCGGCCCCAGAGCACCTTGGCAGGCTCTGAATGAAGGTCCTTGCTAGCCTTGCCATGCCAGAAGGTCAGTGGCGCTCACAAGGCACCACGGCAATACAGAGAGTAAAGCTGAAATGAAGGGAACTGAGCTCTGACCACGACTCCCCAACAAGACAAACCCACTCTATTGAGTCTTTAAGCTGGCTTAGAAACCTCCATGGGCCACCTGGAGAGCTGTGCCCTTTGCAGTTTGTGCAGCAGGTGCTTCTCAGACATGACACTCCCTTTATCCTTGGCATGGTGGGATCAGCTCAGGGAACCCAGGGCTGGCATTTCCCCTTTGGAGCTCTGCCCTACTCCCACTGTGATCAGTGGGATGCTTCTATTAACTCCAGAGAAACGACTGCCACCAGCTCTTCCATCAGCTTTATCCAGCACGGAACAAGCCCTTGGAATCACATAAATAAATAACCGCATTTCCATCTGGTTTTGATCAAAGCTGGTAGGATTTTTAACTCATTAAGAACCGAAGTGCCGTACCCTTCCCTTGCCCAGCTTGTTACGTGGGTACAAACTCTTAATGGCAAACAACTGACCTGATCCCCCCACAGCTTTACACAGTGAGATGCCACTTCCCCATGGGGAAGATATGGGTGACCCTGGCAATGAGACCACACAGAGAGGGGCCCAGATTTGTCCTTTCAGATCAGCCACCGTTTACAGGGAATTTACATCCCTGCTCAGGCACCTAGAGAATAATTCACAGAATCACAGAATATGCTGATTTGGGAAGGACCCCATCGAGTCCAACTCCTGGCCCTGCACAGGACCATCCCAAAAGTCACACCATGTGCCCAAGTGTATTGCCCAAACACTTCCTGACCTCTGTCAGGCTTGATGCTGTCACCAGTTCACTCTGAGACAGCTTTGATGCCCAGCTTGGCCCCTGTAAAACCCTCAGGGCACATGACCCCAAGCAGGTCTTGCATCCAAGGCTGGCCAGGTGATCAGCTGGCATAGGGAGGAGTCAGGAAGGCCAAGATATAGGGGTAAAACTCTATCTGTAGGATTATATGTGTATCTGTAGGAGCTGTAGAGTCCTGCTGGGGCCACACAAGAGATATGGAGCAGGAAAGACAAGGGCTGAGGAAACACCCTGTGAGAGGAAGGGTGCTGGGGACAAGGGAGCCTCAAAAGAAAGGGAGGCAGGGAGGGAGGAGAGTTGCTCTGGGCCTCTGATTGTGATTGGGACATGGACAGAGCTGATAGATGCACTGACAGACCCCGCCCTGAGAGGTGCTTTCACCTGGGCTGGGGTTTGCTTCCCTTGGAAGGACGTGACCATAGGGCTCACCTGTGCAGGCAGGGGTGGGAAACACCCCAGCCATGTCACCCTGTGACAGACTGACATGCAAAGGTGCCGATGAAACTGCCTCCTCCTGCCCTCATCACCACCGTGTCCCGCTGGCTCCAGCAGAAATTTCTCACAAATTATGTGAACCACACCAAGCTCACCAAATAAAAACCAACACTGAACACAGCCAGCAGTGTGGAGATACCCAGGAAACAGATACAGAGGTACCCAAAGCTGTATGCTTTGTGCAGGTACTCAGCATGCAGAATTTTTCCAGTTTCAGAGGTATTTGTTTCTTTCATAGCTGTTTCAGGGTGGATGCATGAGCTCTTGCACTGTCTGTAGCACCAAGATGCTGCTCTTCTGGCAGAAACTTCTGAACCAGCTACTGAAATGCAGAATCAGAGTGTGTGATAAACTGGCCTAACCCTGCTAAGCCTCATCCTTTCTATCTGCTGAGGCCTTTTGCATAGATTCACACACTGCAAACACCAAAGTGGGCTCTAGAGCTAAATCAAAAGGCAGAGTCTCCACAACACCTGCAGCAATCCCACGAGGTCTAACAGAGCCACAGCAAAAGTATCAGTCAAAGAAACATCACCTGCCACAGTTTAAGGACTTCAGATGAAGGAGGATCAGCCTCAACACTGCAAGCACTTCAATCATATTTGCAACGATTTTCCTGTTCACATCTTCCCATGGGAAAGAGCAGGATCTGCCACACTTCTTTGGAGAGGTACATCAAAAGGCATTGCCAAAGAAGACAATTTGGGGGCATTACAGTCACAATACCCCATTGCATCATCCATCAATTACACGGCAAAGCCCAGCTGAAACCCAGCTTTCAGTATGAGACTGTGATGAAGTGACATTCTCCGCCACATCTGTGAGAAAGGTCTGTGCCACATTTATCTCAGTGAGAACTGGGAGCCTCCAGTAATTTTGCTTAATCTTTTATATGAGGTTCTGAGTTTACAAGAGATTCAGACTGGGTGTCTGGCCAGAAAGGGAAATCCTGGCATCATCTGGGTCCTCATGTCCTGCGGTGCTGTGACAATCTCTAGAGCATCTCCTTGGACGGGCAATTCTGATGCCCAACAGGGTGTTGAATTTGGAGTTGTCTGAGAGGTTTCAGTTCTCTGTCTAGCATTACTCCCTCCTGCAGGGTTGGGAATTGCTGTGAATTTTATTTTGTTTTGAAAGAGGGGAGTTCTTGACTCCTGTTTCCCTCAGCCTCCAGCTGCTTTGCCGGTGGCTCACAGCGCATGACTTCCACGGGCTTGTGGGACCGGACCCAGGATCTGCTGGGGGGCTGGTCGTGCTTGGTCACTGCAACCCCCAACTGGCCCAAATCCAGCCTTGAAAGGAAAGACCCAGAGCAGGGAGAGGGGCAGGATGGCCTCTTGCAGAGCACTCCCTGTTCCTGCTCTCCAGTGTTTCTCCTCTAGTAAGGGCGCTTGCACTTGAGGTTCTGCACTTCATCTTGTTCATAAAAGTGATGCTAGGCAGGAGGCTTGGCTCAGCTTGAGCGTGACCCGCAGCTATAAATCTGCTCTGCTCCCCCTGCTTACGCCCCCACGGAGCTGCTGTCACTGCCCATTTTGAGTTGAAAAACCAAACGTGACATCTCCCAGGTGCAGATGTGTCTCCCCTCCCTTCCAGACTTCCTTGGTTTCTCTTTCTGAAGAGAGAGAGAGATTTAGCAGGCTCTCCTCCTGGATGGAAACGTTGAGGCGATGGCTGAGCTGGGGCAGGGGGACTGTTCTGAGACCCGAGGAAGGCAGCAGCCACCCCATCAGCCACGCAGGCTGAAGCAGGGCTGGAGGTCTTACCTTGCCCCAGGGGAAATCCAAAGGAAACAAGATTTCCATATCCCAGCACCAAGGCGGTTGAGAGGACAGGGAATGTTTCCTGGAGTTTGCTGCAAGAACAGCTCCAAGTAGCAAAGAAACAGGTTGTGAGAGGAGGATGATGGGGAGAAGATCAGACAAGGAAGAAAGCTGGTCTCGTGGAGGAAACTAAACTGAGCTCCAGTGCTTCTGCCCTTCCTGCCATCCCCCATTACACCCAGTAACCCAGTGAGTGCTGCACAGTCCTGTGGGCTCCCTCCTAAGGGACAGGACGTGCTGGGGACACAGCACAGACAGTCTGAGGGCCCTGAGAGCCTCCTGACCTTTACAAATATGCAGACAAAATGCAGAACAAGTGAGAATCAAGTTTCTAGATCCAAATGGTCCCAAACACTTCTAATCCCTTATCCCATACCAGTTATTCCATACAAATAACCGGAAAATGCCCTAGATGTGTGATCCATAGAGGTAAAAGCAATTAAACTACTATTACTACTAATGTGCTACTAAAATAAAATACAAGGATTTTGTCTTTGGTTCAGAAAGCCCTAAATTTTACAGAAACACCAGCCAGATATTGCCAAAGGGCTGCCCCGTACTCAAGCACCTCCCAAGGAGTCTGGTGCTACTCAGGTTGGAACAGGATCCTGCACCAGAAGGTCCTTTCTTCTGACCAGTATGGCCAGTCTAAGGGCCAGTTACAGAGGCTGAGGCTGGGATTCATCCCCACTTATCACTGGTGTTTTAACTGATGCCCATCTTAGGCACATGGCTACTCTCACCTTCATTAACAGGCATGAAGGGAGGAAGGACTTCCAAGAAGGAAATTCAGAGTGTGGAGGGAAACACCTCCCCACTTCCCAACCAACATCTCCGTGTTTCTGCAATAATATCACCATAAGCACAGACCAAAGGTGGCATCAGCCATTTACATGAGTGTTACCTGGAGCTGGTAAGCCCTGACCACACCTCCATGGGCTTTCTAGAAGAGCCCAAGCTGGGAGCTCCTAAATGCAACCTGGGGCCAGCAAGGTTTGGGGTGAAGGCAGTAGGACTAAGCAGCCACGTCACACTTGCTGTGACTGGCCATGTGACCCCCTGCTCAACTCAAGGGAACAGAAATATTCCCAAACCCTGCTCCTGTGGCAGCCCCGTGTGACTTTTATAGCTCATTGTCTGCTCAAGCACCAGATTTCCTTCTATCTCTGTGCTATGTGGAGGTGGGTCTGATTTCTGCAGCTGGTGCAAGAAGCCTCCTCTTCAGATCACACAGTGATAAGAGGTGACTGGGGCTCTTTACGACATTGCTTAATGAGCTGATGACATTTTTACGAATGAAGAAAGTCCCAAGACGATTAGACTTGTTGATCCTTCAAAGATGCCAAGACCCTCCCCTGACTAACAACCCCCATTCACATCCTTCTCAGCAGATGAAATCTTTGCCGCAGGTTTCCTCTCCCTGCCCTCCACCAAAACTGTCCTCTCCTTCTGGCCGGCCTGAAATCAGATGTGGGAAGAACCTGCCTTTCCTTTTGGTGGGAAACTTTGACTTCCCCCGTTTAGGATGTGAGACTCCCAAATCAGGTGTCCATGGCACCGAGGATGGGAGCTGGGACGGGAGAGCAAGCCTGGATATCGGCTGATCTTTTTTTAAGGTCGGGAGAGGGACGTGGGATGAGGTGAGCACAAAGGCACTACTAATGTATGGCCTCACAAGGGCCATTCCTGCCTCCTTAACAGATAAGGTGGCTTTGAAAGAGCGAGTTAAGTGTGCCCGAGTGTATGAAGACTTCGTGGAGGGGCTTTTCTAAAATCCCCCACAAGAGGCTGTTAAGGAAACCCCGTAACCAGAGGATAAGAGGCAAATTCCCATCTTAAACCCAGCCTCGGGTAGCAGAGACAAAGAGCCCGAACCCTGCAAGGCTTGGCGTGCAGGGGGGTGAACGGCGCCCTGGGGCGCAGCCATAATTAAAAATAATAACAGTGAGCACTTTCAAAGCGCTCGGTAAACACGATTAACTAATTAGTCAACTCTTTACTAATTAACCAGTCACAGGACTGGTGTTGCTCAATATGTTTAATGATCCGGAGAGCAGTTGAATGGCTGGGGGCAGCGTCTGCGGAGGACGCGGGAGCCGCGCAGGGGAGGCTGAGATGGGCTCACACAGGGCTTGGACAGGAGGGGACAGGCGTGGACACGGGGTGGACCCTCTGACCCTGCTGAAGACAGAGCTGTCCTCTTCTCCTCTTCCCTGGCAAACCCCTCCCCACCTCTCAGGATGGGGGACTCCCCGTGCTCCTCCCACAGCTGCCTGTAGTTCGTGTTTGTCGCTGTTCAGGCACAGCAGGACGCAGATGGAAAGTTTCAGGTATACCTGAAGCCAGCCCAGTCTGACATCAGGAGGAGCTAGATGTGAATCCCCCAAACGCCCTGCGCTGCAAGCTTCAGGTTAATGCTCCTCAGCACAGCAAGGATGGGACTCCTCCCTCTTTCCTTCCAGTAAACCAAGAACCGGAGTAACACTAGTGCAGGACTGGGGGAAAGACAGGAGAATTCGGACCAGGGAACCTCTCTGGTTGCCATTGTATTGCTCACTGATTAGTTCCCCCACCTGTGCCTCAGTTTCCCCAGGACAGGTACTGTGTGTCACACCAGACCCTTTCACATCAACTTGTTTTTTAATCAAGGCTGCACACACTTCCCCACAAATTGAGTGAAAAACATCTTCCCAAAACGCAGATACTCTACTGCTCACTGTCCCTCACCTTTCTGCCTATGCATGAGTCCCTGCCTTCTTCTGAGGCCGTTCTCAAACTGCTCCTGCTGGCACCAGCCTGTCTCTGCTGCTGTGACAGGTGTCACACTGAAGGAAAGCTGCTCTTGGCTGCTGGGTCCAGCACATCTCAGAGCCCTGCAGGGCACCTGCATGTTGCTGCCGTGATTCTGCCAGTGAAAGCCACCTTTGGGGACTGGTTTCAAGTATTTCCTAGCTGTAATGCTTCTCGTCATACAGGTCCTTATTCCCCAGCACCAGGAGTTTATTCCCTGCAGGAGGGATCTGCCAGGACAGAGGGAGCACCAGGCAGTCCCACAGAGTGCTGAGCAGGGCTGATCCATCACTCTCCCAGCACTGCTATCCCTGGAACAGCTGGGAAGTGCTGAGCTTTCCTTGGGACCTGCAAACCTGCAGCACCTGCACACACCACCCAGTGCTGATGGGCTCACACAGCCAGGCAGCACCTCAGCCACTGCTACGGCCTCTCACAGGACACCTGCAAGGGGAACCAAGCTATGGAGAAGGTCTGACCTCGGGGCTCTTCACTTGGAGCTCTGGTGGCTGGATGGTTTTCCATCAGACACCCCTAGAGAGCTGAGGAAGGGCACCCAGAGCTTTGCAGGGAGGAGAGAGGACTAGGGCAGGACCTGCCAGCTCTGCACAACATGGTGATTACTGGGTGCTCTGCTCATGGTGATGGAGCATCCCACCTTCCTGGAGTCATCCCAGAGTGCTGAAAAGACCATCTTCTCCATTTTCTCCCCGCTGGCTCCTGCACCTGGAGAATGAAGACCCACTGGGCAAGCGGCTCCTGGCTGAGTAACTGGCTTGCTGTGGTGGTAGTGAGAGTTTCCAACTGGAAACACTTGATTCTGCAGTTACCAAGAGAGAAAGAAAGAAATTCTCCCATGCAGAACAGTGTTTCGAGGTCAATAGAGAAAACCCTGCGGCCTGAATACCCAATCTGGGGAGACTGGGGAGCCTGGCAGGCAGGCTCAGGGTCTGGGTGTCTGCGTTGTCACACTTGTAGCCAGGTTACCATGGCTCATCCACAGTGCATCCACACCCGGGGGCTGCTGCCTGCCTGCAGTCAATGGGCTCTGCTCTTCCAGTGCTGAGAGGGACAGTTGATTTGCAGGAGAAAAGCTCGTCCTGTCATGTCATCACCCCAGGGGTTCACAAAAGACTGTGGGTGCAACCCAGAAGGGGGATGCCTGTGCTGCCCTGCAGCCCCTGGCATGGCTCAGGGACTGGCTGCCCATGGGCACGGTGCCCACACCCCTCCCCAAGGAAGGGGTGCTGCACCGAGGGGCCACTGGGCACCCACCTCACCCTGCCCAGCCAGGCCCAGACACAGCTCGGTCCCCTGGGCGTCCCACAGAGGGGACAGTGGGAAATGGTGAGCACACAGAAATGGTCATGTTGCCCTAAATTCCTGGGTTCTGTTAGTCTCACCCCATGCACAGGAGTATTTGGGTGCCCAGGGCGCTGGGACATCAGTGCCTTCAGAGTCATGGACCAAGAGCCACCCAAGCAGCCAAGAAGGACAAGGGAACCCTGGGGTTTTTTTGTTTTCTTTTCCTAAATGCTTGAGCTGAGACCCAGAGCAGGGTATCCAGTGGGAATGAAAAGGCCATGGATGCTGTTCAGTGTCCAAAAGACATCCTGGCTGTCCCTGGTCCTGTCCACCCTCTGGACAGGGACGCTCACTCAGCTCTCTTTCAGGGCTGCCCCCCAGCAAGCCCTGCTGCTGTGGGAGGAGAGTTGGGTGCTTTGGCCATGTCTGCCCACCCCCCTCCCCTCCTCCCCGGGGGATGAGAACTGAAATAAAAGGTCCATTTCTTTAGAAAGCCAAGCCTGACTATGGGAAGGGTCCCTGTATCCATGCAGCTCTCCCGGCCTCCTGCTCCCCTGTTTAGTAATCTCGCTTCTAGGCCTGAATTCATTCAGACGCTGTGAAGGATTAGCTGACCTTTCTTTCAGAGCTTGGTAAGCTGGGGATGTTAAAGCTTCCCAAAAATTAAACTCTCAGGAGGCTGTCTCAGAGGCTGGGAGCCTGGAGAGTTGCTCAGAGGCTGTGGCTGCTTCCCCAGCATCTGCCCTGGGGAGGGGACAGACCTTGGACAGTCCTTTCATGCCCCCCAAAAGTGCTCAAATCCCTGCACAACCTTGGCACTCGACTGCATGGTGCTGATGGGGGGTGAAACCACCTGGTTTTCTCTCCTCTTAGAAAGTTCGGTCATTTTTTTGTTTGTCATATGTGGGTCTCAGCTCCTGCTTTCCCAGTTTCTCTTTGCTGCCATGAGAGGAAGGAATGAGAGAAAATGTGAGCCCGTGAACTCGGGAGCTGAGGTTTGGGGAAGCAGGGAAAGCTGTCTGATGGTGCTGTCACAGCTCAGGGGGCACCAGCTTGTGAGGACAAGCTGCTGTCACCATTACAAGGGAGTGTTCACTCTGAAACCTCATGATAACTTGTGGCTTGAGTAGCATTTTGCTGCCTGGGATCTCAAACTGGGTCTGAGTACGAGGAGCTTATTTTAAGCTCCCAAATGCAGATGGGATGAAGTGACATGCAAAATGCTTCCTGCACAGTGGGGAATGTCCACACAATAAGGCTGCACTCCCCTGACTAACTGGGTCTGATTTTCAGAGCTGCTCTTTGCTGGATGCATGGGAGATGCAGAAAAATTTCCCTCTTTTCCCACATTTTTCTATGAATTTTCCCCTGGTGGTGAAATCTCAGAGCAAGGGGGCTATACCTGGATATGAGCAGAAAGGACACTACTAACAAAGACCCAGGCACTAGCAAGGGAGATGATATCACTGCTTCCCCCATTTGAGGAGTAGGTGGAGCTGGGGGAAGTTGGAGGCTGCATGGCCCGAGCCCCACTGCTCTGAAAAATGCTGGGGGCTGCCTTTGGGGGAGCCCCCTCTGCAAAGAACAGGCTGCAAGAACAACCCCACACCCTAGCAGGCAGGGCAACCGAAGTCCTGGAGGCAGCACTTTGCCTCTTTGGTTTCAGACTCTTCTGTTTGGGGTTGTGTTGTTGCATCTGGCAGAACAGGAGCAAATTCATCAGCGCGAGCAAAACCCACGCGCGGCCAAGTCCGACCGTCTGTCCAAACCCAGAGCAAACTGCACAGAGGGAGAGCAGGGCTTCATCCAAAGCCCAGGGAAACCAGTGGTGAGGCTAGAAATGACTTCTCCCCCTCCCACTTGCTTTCTCTCCCCATCCTGTTGGAACTGAAGCCGTTTCCACGCAGAAAGAATCCGCAGCAGCCGCATCTGAGCGGTGCAGAAGCCTGACCTGAGCAAACCCCACTGCTGCTCTCCTTCCCGTCTAGTTAAACTCAGTTTTTGTACAGGAGCTGTGAGGGGGGGCGAGGGGATGCCTTTGTTAAGCCTTTAAATTGCTTGTTTAAATGGGCAGGCAGCTTCTATTGGGGCTAATTTTATAGGCACCGTAACATGACGAGAGGAGTTTCTTTTACGACCCCGCACTCCCCCTGTCTCAGGCACAGGGGGGGACTCGCACGGAGCCACCAGTTCTCTGGCAGGAAAAGGCACCAGTAATCCCGAAAAATAAAACTGTCTTATGAGATATAAATTAGATTATTGCTCTGGGGGGATGAGCTGCTCTGCTCACCCACGGGGCCGCCGCCGTCGGAGAGCATCTGTTGCAATTACAGGTTCCCCCGGCCTGCTCGGCAGAAATGACCTCCCAAATATTTCGGCAGCAGCTGGAGCTCGCACAGACACTCCATGTTCTTTTTACAGCTGAACAACAAGTGCTTGGTCTGTGCTAAATTGCTGGTTGGTGGTCTCATCTCCTCCAAGGGCTCTGGGGAGCAGGGGGGGTGTCCAGAGTCCTCTTGAGAAGGTAGCAGGGTCCAGATTGTCACCTTGCAGCAGGCGCTGGAGGCTGAGCTTGTCTCTCTTCACGGGTTTGTACAGTACAAAGTGCACCCTTGGCACTAGATCAGCAATATTAATTGCCCATGAGAGGAAGCATATAATCAGCCTTCAATGCTGTATAATTACACAGAAATTACCAGAAGAAATTAATTCCAAAAGGTGAACATATGGGCCGCAACACTGAAGCCAAAGCTGGATTTTGCCTCTGGTTACTGCCACTCACAACTGAGGGTAGAATCTAGGCCAAAAGTGTTTTCTAGTTTGTGATTTATTGTACCAAAATGGAACTGGTAATGAAAACCGCGTTCCACTTAATACACAGCCGACTTCCAACAAAAATGCCAGCAGGAATGCTTTCTTCTCCTTCTTGCCTTACAGCTGCCCATCAGCAGAGGATCTACGAGCTCAGCCCTCCTGCCGTGGCCACAGGGAGAGGCAGCACCACGCCACCAAACCCAAAAGCTGGCTGGCACCAGGCTCAGTGCCAGGCACTCAGCCATGCCCCAGCCACCCACGGACCCTCCTCTGCCTCTCCCTCATCTCCCTCATGTCACACCTTCCCCACCTGAGCAGGGCAGAGCCTGAACTGTAGATTATTTCAGCAAGCAGACAAAAAGCCATCTCTGGTTTCCAGAATACCCCCACGAGCTGACTCCATCACACTGAACCTGCCCTGCTCTGCTGCAGCATTGACCCATCCCACCCAAACTGAGGGTGCTGAGCACCAAAGTGGCATCCAAAGCTGATGGAACAGTGTGGGGCAAGAGCTTTCCTCCTTCCTGGCCGAACCTGCTGCTCCATAGCTTTAAAGAACATCATTTTTTTTTCCTGCATGCACGAAAACAGCAGGACATCTGCACTCTCCTCAACGACAGCAGCAGGTGGAGAAAGCTCCAAGGAAGCCCAAAAGGGACCCGATCCCCCCTCCAACCCCCTCCTTGCAAACACGGGGTGACCTGTGGGAAACGGCTGGGAGATGGCCGAGTGCCACGGCCGAGCCCCTTCGCTGCGAACGGGAATTCATTTGCATGCCAAAGTGGTAGTCGGGCGCTTTACAACAACACGGTGCAAGCATTTAAATGCATTTGAATCTTCAGGATCGCCCGGCCACCGCCCAGCAGCGCCTTCCCCTCGGAGAAAATCCCTCCAGGGGGGGTGGGTGGGGGCCGCCGGAAGAGGGTTCCAAGTAAAAGATGCCCGAAGGAAACCTCAGGTCCCAAGGGCAGCAAAATGATGGAGAGCTGAAACGCACCGAGTTCAGGCACAAGGCGTATCTGCGGCGGGGTTTTCCCAGCCAAAAACATGCGTGCCAGCGACAACAGGAAACTCGCGGGCTGTGTGACAAGTGTTGTGGCCTCTCCTTAGCTCTTTTACTGCTCAATGGGTCCCGGGTGACTCTGCAATCAAGGTCTCATTCAAGCCAGGAAGAGCCGAATCTCGGGGATATGTGTCAGGCCAGCACTTTCCACTTCTCTTTCAGCCAGTGGACACCTATAAATTTTCCAGAGACAGTGGTACAGTACATGCCTCCGCTGCAGCCACTTCCAGACTCCTTAAAAGTAGCCCAGGACCCTGAGAAATCCATTATGTTAAGCAATTAACAGTGATGCGTGTGAGTTCAGGGACCTTCTCTCTGCCAAAGAACAGAGTACAAAGTACATCACCCCCAGTCAAGGCAAGTGAGTCAAATTATTGGCAATAAATATATTTATTCCAAATGTCGACCCACTTTACATTCCTTTATTTAACACAGCTGATCTAAGGGGGAGCTGGAATAAAGGGAAAATAAAATCTATGAGGCTTCGTGCCTCCCTGGTTCTCTTGGCAGAGCTGGCTGAATTCTGGTTGCTATTATTAGTGTTACGATTGTTGTTGTTATTATTATTGTTATGATTATATGCATTTCATTCTCTTTTGGGTAATGCATAATTTATGACTCTGTCTCGATCCCCTTTCAATGGATTCACTATCCAGGGAGACTTGCTGAATAATTTGGATCGTTCGTTTTCAAGTGCACGGGCTGCCGACAAATCGTTCGCTTTTCATTCCTGGGGACGTTCATTGGTCACCCAAACCAGGGGATTTCTTTGGTCGCCCCAGGCACGTGATGTGCCGTCTGGGGTTTTGTTGGGAATTTTTTTTTTTTTTTTTTGATTGGGTGAAACTTTGTGGAGACTAACAAACAGCTCGTTTGGGGGGCTGGATTTCTGGAGAAGTCAGTTTGCCAAATTTTTGTGAACATTTGGGGGTTTCTCAGAGGCTTGCGAAAAGCAAATGCTACAAAGCACATTAAATGTTATTTAAATGTTTTAAAGGCAACGTTATTCTCGCTGTTTGCTATTCAAAATTATCGTGCAGCTGATTATTAAGTTTTGCTTACTCAGCTCCACCTGGAGAAATATTGAGGTATTAGACCTGCTTTGACTAAAATCCTGAGGGAAAGGGAATTTCCAAGAGGCTTGCATTTGGGGTTCTTTTTGCCTTAAAATCGAATAAGTGCCTCTATGAACTTGCCTGTGTCCACCAGCGGGACCCTGAAATGCCCTGATCCTGCATGATCCATCCATCCCACGGGAACAGCATCTCCCCAGCCCTGGGAAGGCCCTGAGCTCACCAGGGATACACTCTCAGGCACACACATGGCTCAGTGAGGATGAGCAGTGCTCCTCACTGTGCTGACCATGGAGACAGCTGACACATCACCTTTGGTAACCATTTCTCTGGGAGGGACCAATTGGGCAGATCTCGGCAGATTTGCTGCTGGCCCCATGAAAATCCTTAGGACGTGCCATGCTCAGCTGTGGAATGAGCTGATAGCAAAGCTGTGTTGGTCCACGGACCCCCTTGATCCTCTCTTTCCTAGGCCAGACGTTGCACCGTGCCCAAAAATGCCACTGGATAAATCCAGGTACACCTGGGAATTAACAGGGCATTCCCACTCCGGCTCAGACCTTTCCGGCAGAGCACAATGAGATTGCGACCCACAGTCCCAGAGCTTCCACCTCTCTGCATCACAAAAGCAGCAGAGGACAAGCCCCGGTCCTCAGGGCCCGGCGCAGGAGCAGCTCATCCCCTCCCTGCCCCGCACTGCCTGCTCAGCCCCGATTTAGGAGCACTCGGCCCCGATTTAGGAGCAGCCCAGCCCTGATTTAGGAGCAGCTCAACCCCTCCCTGCCCCGCACCGCCCGCTGCCCGCACTGCCTGCTCAGCCCCGATTTACGAGCAGCGTGTGAAGGACAGACACTGGGCCACTGGGCTGAACAATGCGGGAATATTAGCCGAGTTACAAAAACAAACAAACCAAACCCTGCCGGGAGCCCGTTTCATTTATCTTCTTTTGTCCAGTTTTGCTTCAGCGTGAAAGTCGCCCTTTCAAGTCCCGCAGTTGTGTTCCAGCCCCGGCGGGTAGCTGATCCAAAGCGTTACACTCAGAGCTTCCCAATGGCGTGTTTGCACAGTTCAATTCATTTCTAAATATTCCGCGGAGTTTCCCTCCCTCCGACCCTCCCAGGACTTTTTTTTTTTTTTTTTTTTTGCCCGAGAGCCGAGGGTGTAAAGTACAGGGCCGGGGATATTGGTGCGCGGAGCCTTTGTGTGCAAACACAAGCTGCTGTTTGTATTTGCCTTCACACTGTCAGAGCTCAATTGTGCGCGGTGCAGCGCTGGCTACCAGTCTGCTTTCAATATCCGCTCGGCCATCCCCGCTGCCAGAGGGACGCTCCCCCTCCCCGGCCGCTTTGAAGCAAAGGGATTTAATTTCATGAGACTTTCGGTAATCACGTTACGATCTCCCAACATTAACCAGAACTGACTCCCCTATTGCAAAAGGGCGGGCGGACGACCTGGTAAACAGCCCGGCCCGGGACAGGCTGCAGTGACAGAGGAAGGCAAAATGCCTGGTTGGTTCTGTGCCACTTATCAGATAAGCTGGAAAACAACAGCCTCTTGCCAGCACCGGGAGGGAGCAGCCGGTTTTGCCCAGCCTGAGGATGCTCCACGGGCTGCTTTTCTCATCTTGTGCACCACGGCAGCTGATTTTTAAAAACAGACCTTTTTCTTCTGTTCGTACCTCTACCCATCATTTGCCTTCCTTCTTCCCTGTTCCATTTACACAGTGTCCTGATGCCTCTGTCACATTCCCCAGGACTTGGTTTGCTGCTGGAACAAGTCTCCTTCTGGTTATGCATCACTACCTGCTGCAGTGGCCAGTGGTCCAGGAAGGGCCAGGGCCACCCTGCACAGGGAGTGGGATCTGGGGAAGGTCTTGAAAGAAGAAGAGACTGAGAACAGGGAGATTTAGATCCTCCCTGCCTGCACCGTCCCTCCCTCCCCTCTCCTCACCTCTCTGTACACATAACTCAGCTCTTCCCGGAGCATCTCCTCACCAAGCAGAGATGACGCTCTAGACCCTGAAGGAAAGTACTTCTGGGGCTGTGAGAGCAAAGCAAGGTGCTGCACAGTCTACCAGGCACTAGGCAGTCCCCAGTGGGTATAAAACAATCCCTTTTTGCAATCAGATATGCTGTCCTTTCTCTCTTCATCCGCTATGGTCTGACTGCCTGAGACTGGAGCCTAAATACCCACACAGCTGACATTAAGGGACATTAATTCTCCCCAAAAAGCTGCCATGAAAATAGTTGCAACTTGGTCAAAATAAAGCACAGATCACAATGATCCATGCGGCGCCACAAAGTGCAGCCTGGCAGGGATCGGGGTGATGGATGGCTCTGAAATACCACAGGGAAGACGGCGTGGACTCCTCATCCATCTTTCCATCCAAAGCTCTGAACTTGGAGTACACAGGCATGTGCAAAGATGGTGATCAGGGATGGAACAGCTGGGCTTTGCCTCGCACAAGCTGGGAGCTCGCAGACCCAGCACGGATATGGCACACAGCCCGGAGAGCGAGCGCTGGGGCGGGGACTGCTGAGCCAGCAGCATTCCTGCTGCGCTCCCCCTCTAATTCCCACCTGGGACAGGGGGGAGGGAAATCTCACCCCCCTCCCTAGTGCCTTGAGAAGTTGGGGAGAGCTCTTCCCGCTCCATCGTGCACTGCTGGTGAAACTGTGTCTAATCCTCCTCTGACAGAAAGCGTTTCCCATCCCAGCCGGTCAAAAAGAATAAACCTGCTGTAAAACAAGCTTGCAGAGCCCGTCTGCTCACAGCCTGCATCAGTGCCCTGGCCGCTCCTGCCCCTCGTGTCATTTTTGCCCTTTCCTAGGTGAAATTGGGAGTGCTGGGTGCAGGCTCTGGGCTCCCCACTCTCCTCTCCCCAAACAGCAGAGATGTAGCAGCTTTGACCCTCGGGCAGGGAGCCCCAAGGTTGCTCACCCCACCTGCACCAGCATTCCCAGTTGCCTGCCCACACAATCTCTTTCTTGCTGCTCATTTTTGGCAGAATATGGCGAAGGTCTCCTGGGCTCATCCTTTAGCATTACCAGCTCCTCCATCCCCAGGGACACATCACAGGAACAGGGGTGAGGGCTGTGGCTCCCCATACAGCACCCTGGGGCACCCTGTTCCTGCACCAGGCTCAGCACGAGAGGAGATCCCTTTCCATGTGAAACCACAGCCTGGGTGACAATGGCTGTTGGGCAAAGCCAAAGATCCCTTCCCGTGAAATAATTTAGAAAAACCCTGTGATTGCAGGAGAGAGTGAAACAGAAGTTTGTTCCTTTCCCCAGCCTTCAACCCTCTATCTAGGCAGGGGATGCAGATATGATTTTCAACCCTTCCATCACTCACAGGACACTTTGGAAAGCTTTGAAAGGAAAACTCCTGTTTGCATCCTCAGTGCTCTCACAGCTGCGTGTGGGACAGGAATCTTTCCCTGCCTATAGTTTTCTTTGCTGGCTCCAGTGATGGATCAGGCTCTTTGCACGGGCGGTACATGTTGTGGGCAGCAGTTCTGTGCCCGATTTGTGCTTGTGTCACAGCAGTGCCCCCAGTGCCCAGCACCATCCCTGCTGAGCCCTGGAATGAAACAATCTCTCTGACCATATCACTCCATCAGTTTTTAAACTCCAGCCTCCTCTAAAACCAGTTCTGTTCGAAATAAATCCATAAATCAAGCTCCCAGCTGAGCTGTGCATCTCCTCCATTCCTGCTGCTGACATGGGTGCCCAAGGTTTCCCGGGTCAGAATCTGTTTCTTTAGTATCTACCAAAAAAAGGGCAAGATTTCTTCCTCCCCACAAATTAATTCCTTGCCTTCTTCTGAGCCTAAGGCAGATTCCCAACCAGTGTGTGGCTGAGCCCCTCCATACCACTGCTCTCTGCTGCTCTTTGCTCTCTCCAACAGCCTCCACGGCCACACTGACTCAGGCAGGAAAAGCCTCCCTCTCTCCTTATCAGTCCCCAGGGCATCCTAATCCCCTTATAAATGAAAGCTATTAAACAGATATCTTTCTAAAAGCCTGCCCGTCACTTCAGCCAGAGCAACCCCATCCCAGCTATCAGGACTTTTTGGAGGGTGGTTAATGCAGAGCTGGGGCTGCTCCGGATGAGGATCTGGCCTGTTCCTGCAGGAGCCGTGCTTTGATCCCCCGGAACGCCGGGCTGCAGAGCCAGGCTGAGCCCCACGCCGTGCCAGGCCCGGGCTGTGCCACGCTGCCGTGCGGGAAGCAGCGGGGATCTGGCAGGGGTGCTCGGGAAGGGAGCTCGGGTTACTGCAAAGAAAATGCTCCCCGCTGATTGCAGCGGCAGAGGCCAAACGGCGGCCACTGCTCCAGAGACACCCTGGGGACGGAGCAGATGTGACTGCCGGGCTCTGCCACTGCTGAACCCTCTCCCCGGCTCTGAGCTGTCTGCGCGGGCTGATCCCGGCAGCAAATCCTCTCCCTCCTCTCCCGCTGCCTGAAAAACAGGGGGGATCTGTTTGGTGCAATAATGAACTCGCTGGAAATAAATGGTCTGGGTGAGGTTGAGTCTGGGGGCTGTGAAGCCTCCCCGTGTGTTGGGGGCTCAGCCCTGCCACGGGTTGGTGTGTCCTGTGCCCCAGGAAGCTGTGCCAGTGCTATCTAGGAAAGGCTGGATGTTGTAATCGGTGGGTTCTGGGGCTTGTTCGGGTTCATTTCTGCTGTTTGACAGCAACTAGGGGTGAAATTATGTACAATCTCTACTATGCTAGTCTGGTCCCAGTCATCCTAGCATAGACCCAAGATCTCCTTTACCCTGGATATCCCCCAAGGCAAAACTGGCTGGGGATAAAACTCAACACAGCACCCCAAAACCTTCCAGAAATCCCTCAGTAAAAGGATGCTTGCACAGCCCAACCTCAGCACACAATAACCCATAATAAGCACAGGAGCCTCCAAAAGCGCTGTACCCAAAAGCAGGACATCACAAAAAAGAAGACAGGAGCCGAAAAGGCAGCAGCCCTCCATGGTCACAGAGTCCATCCCCCATCCCTGAGGGTGAAGGGGAGATACATTAAGAACATAAAAACACACTCGTGTGCCCCAGCTGTTCCCACTTCACAGACCAGGTGGGAAAACCAGAACCCCGGGAGTGCTTTTCCAGGCAGGATCCCTGCAGGCAGAGGAGATTAAAGAGCCCTCGTGGGCTTCTTGCTCCATCCTCGGAGAGGCAGCACGTCCCTCCAGGCAGCCACGGGGAGTTTGCCCAAGCGAGGACAGCGTAGGCTGAATAAGGATGACATGCTTTGGCCCAGAAAGAGGAGGGCAGAGATTAGCCGTGGACAAGCTCAAGGGAAGGCAAGTGTCCAACCCAGAGTGCCAAGCCTGGTTTTGTTTTAGCCTTAACTGCGCTTTTTTGTTTGTTTGTTTGTTGGTGTAAAAACCTTTCTGTTGGAAATCAGTTTAACTTTAAGCTTCCTGAGAATAAAAGCCTGTGAGAAAGCTCTGCCCATGCAAGGCTCCCTTGGGAGGCTACAATGGGAGTCTCAGCAGCTTATGGGCCCATATTTCTATGGCTACAGCACCCATCTGCTCAGCAATACAGTGTTACCCACTGCTCTTGCAATTCCCCATGCAGCTCAACCTGCTGGGAGCTGCACCAGGCTGGGCTGAAAGGGCCCTGTGGCTCCAAGGATGGCACATGGTGCCACAAGAGGTGCAACCCTCACAGGCTCTGGCCCAGTCGCTGGCTGGGGCCTTGTTACTGGTGTAGCTGTCCCAGTGCAGAGTTTCCCTAGGTATGATAATGTTCCATGCCTTTCTTAACCCAAGTCCAAAGGATTTTACAAGGGAAACTGAGGCACAGGGCAAGCCTGGATATCAGAAATGCTGAGTATCCCTTATACCATCAGCAGTATCACCACCCAGCAGCTCCAAAGTCCCCCTGTGAGCCTTACCTGGCTCGACTGAGCTACAGATGCCGTTGTGCTGTGCTGTCAGCATCTGTCTCAGATGGGCAAAGGATATTACACCATGGGGAGCCTGAATAGGCACCCTGGGGATCCTGTATGAGCATCGTGCAGGGACACCATGGAAAATGCGCTCAGAGCCTCTTTGCTCAGATTGGGAATGTCACCGCTTTTCAGGACAAGGTTTGCACCTTTCCCCGTCCCTCTGGAAGAGATGTGACCATAAGCAGGGCGACACTCAGACCCCTCAAAATCTCCTCACAGAAGGATTTACAAAGCCACTTAAGTCCTCTATCTGACTCCCATCCCACCACAGTGCCCGGACCTGAAGGGGAAGCGGGTGCAGTGGATGTGCCTCTGTGTGATCAGGTCCCTGCCAGCTCTGCCAGTCCTACCCACACTACACTTCCCACCGCTGCAGCCAGAGCCTCTTTCCCTCTGTTCCCCTCCCAGACAGACCATTTCCAAAGCCCTAAATCACCCCAGGAGAGGAGAACACAGAAAGGACATCTCCCACCCACCCAGTCCTTCCTGGTCAGGTGGGTTTTTTCCACTTTGAACTATTGTCACCCATCAGAGGCTCAGGACTTGCCCTGCCGTGTGCTCCCAGGGTGCCTGGACCCTGCAGACAGGACTGGGGGCTGCTTGCCCAGCCAAACAAGGCCTGCAGACACTCTCTGGTGCGCCTGCAGCCATCAGTCACCACCAGCTTGACTCCCCATCCCATTTGGAGGCCAAGGGGAACAGGAAAGAATCACCCAGTGGGATTACCCACTCTGCCAACCCTGGGGAAAACAGTTGAAAAGACAGGATGAGAACCATGAAGGCTTTCCAGGTAGAGGTGATTAATGTAGGGTAAAGAAAAGAGATCAACTAAAGTTAATAAGGGACACGGGGAACTCCCTGGAATGAAATCCCGCAGTCCTTACGTCCCTCTGTGGGAGCAGAGTGAGAGGAGCTCATTGCTGTGGGAGGATGTGATTTCTCTGGCTGTGATGAGGGAGCCTGCTAGTTATTTTAGTAAGCACTGACCTGCAAATACATCCCTGGACCACCACGGAGGTGAGAAAGCCCCGGGTTTGTTTGGAAGGGAGTTTTTCACTGGGAGTGTGTGGCAGGCCGTTCCCCATAGCTCGTGGTCAACTCCTTGCCCGGGATGAAGTTTCCTTTTAGCCGAATGAGAAACTTGCTGAGAATTGCTCTGACATGAGACACATCCCAGCCTGGGAGCCCTAGGGCAGCTCACACCACGGAGCAGAGCCTGTCTAACACCAGGCTCCCTGTGCTGCCTGTGCCAAATCCCCTATCTGAAAACACAGTGTGTTTCCCTCCACTCACTGCACTTGGTTTTGTTAAACACTCTCTAGGCATCACAGAGGGCCAAATTCCGAGCGGAGCCCAGCACCTGCAGACACCGCTGACGTCAGGCACACGTGCAGGTGGCGGGTGCATCTCCCGGCCCCACGGGGGAAAGGGCTGTGAAGAACCAGAGCCAGCACTGGGAACAGAGTCTGGAGGCCGTTCTCCAAGTGCCTGTCAGCGGGCTGCAGCCCCGGGCTTGTCCAGCAGTGCTTTATCCGGCCAAATGCAAAGGTATTTTACGGTAACTAAAGGGAAGGTGCTTGTCTGGGTTAATGTCCAGCCCTTGGAATGACACCGCTGTTCCCAAGAAATTGTGGAATGGTGTCATTTTAGTGATGTCATTAAATCTGGTGGAAGCCCCTGCCTGCATTTTCATGTGTCCACACCAGCTCGCACCAGCAGTTGAGCTCCGAGAACGTTTTAGTTCGAGCCTTTTCCAGCTGCAATCTCGTCTCACAGGGGAGCTGGAAGCTTCATCAGGACAAACCGGGTTGGAGACGTGAGGCTTGGGCTGGACCAACGCTGAGCACACAGAGCCAGCCCAACGGCACTGGAGAGAGGCAGGATGGAGAACAGACCTCCAAGCCTGTCTCCAAGCTGTGTCCTCCCTGGAGCACGCTCGCTCCCAGGCACTCAGCCAAAGTTGGACTGTAAAGCCAAGCTCTACGTGGATGAATTATTTGCCAGGTAAAGCTGATGGGAACCTGATTCTGTGAAAAGCTCTGCTGGCCGGGTTCCTTTTGCAGGAGCGGATCCCTGGAGAACATCTCCTTGGGACAAGACCTGTCCTCTCCTCGGGTAGTGCTGGGATCTTGCAGGCAGCAAGAAGCGATAAAGAAAAAATTAGATCTGGCTGGCAAAAAACGTTCCCGTGGGAAATTTTGACTTTCTGTCAGAAACTGCAGTGCATTTCTTTTTCAGCACCAAATAAGCGTGAATAGGAACAAAGATTCAGTTTTGGCAGAGGTAATGGGCTCACCAAAGAAAACACCCAAATTTTTAAGCAAAGCAGACACATTTTATAATTTTTCTCCCTGGATGAAAATAAAAATAAAAACCTCAACGATTTTCCAGAAAGGAAAAAAAATAAATTTGATGGAAAAAATTGTAACTAGTTCTCACACCGCTACCTGAGGCAAAATCAGCTAATTTGGCTAATTGACCTACCCCTTCAGCAGGGCTGTTCAGCAAGGTTTGGCCGCCTCTGCCTTCCCTCGCAAGCGGTGGGAGATGCCTCCAGCGTGCAACCGGCGGCATCACCACCAACACCCCGCTCATCCCCTGCCCCTGCCCGGCGCGTCCACAGCCCCCCCTGACCACAGGGCCTGACTTTCTCTCGGGATTTAGGAGAGAAATCAGGGTGGGCTGATGGTCATGAGCAAGTGGGTGGGAGCTGAATAGGGTTATTGTGATCTTTATCTGGGGGGATTATTCCAGGCAGTGTGGGCTTGGCAGGGCAACACGGTTGTTTGGCCGTGGCTGGTTTTGCAGAGCGATAGGTACGGCCCCAGGGAACGGCGCGCAGGGATCGGGCTGTGGAAAATTATTTTACGGTACCTTCATCCTTGCAAAACATTCACTTCCCAGCAAAGTCGGTGGAAAAGGAAAAAACAGAGTGATTTTCGTTTGCAGAAGTCTGACGCGGCTGGGGCTGCTCATGGTCTGAAATGCAAAGCCTGGCATAAAAGTGACACATTTTACTGGAAACTGGGAACTTGTTTCCCTTTTATTGGAAATAAATTGGAAGGCAGAAGGATGGTAAGAGCACGGGGCCAGCACAATAACTGAAGGATTTTTCAGGAGCATTTGGGGACCCTGTAGAGTAGACTGAGGGTCCGAGAGCTCCCCGAGATCGCACCAAAATTTATGGTATCGCTGATAGCGGTAACTGCAGGCAGGGAACTCGTCCCAGCCTGTGAGCTGGGGTTGAGACTGGGGGAGCTGGACGCCTCCTGCCCCCGGCCCAGAGAGTAATATAAGAAATAACCGATACGCTGACGGGCAGAGGGATCCGCGGGACGGAAGAAAAGCAAACACGGAGATAACCCCGGCATCCCTCGGGACGAGGCATCTTCGCGCCGCTTCCCCTCGGTCCGACGGGAGCCGCAGCCCGGGGAGGCTGGGGCTCCGGAGCGGGGCCGAGCATCGCTGCCGGGACCCCCGCACCTCCCCCGGCGCCACCACCGCGTGTGTCCCGGTGCCCCCGGGCCGCAGGAGAGAGCCCCTCTCCCCGCCGGACACCCCGGGCTCGGCCGTGCCTCGGTGTTGAAGGCGCCGGCGAAGAAATTGCGCTCTCTGCAAGGGACACATCTGATTGTGATTTGGGAGAATAAAATAAATTAAAAAAAAAAAAAAAAAAAAAAAAAAAAAAAAAAAAAAAAAAAAAAAAAAAAAAAAAAAAAAAAAAAAAAAAAAAAAAAAAAAAAAAAAAAAA
>NW_020955711.1:435467-477121 GCF_003031625.1 Empidonax traillii
CCCCCCCCCCCCGTGCCCTGCGGGACCCCCGGCCGGGACCTGCCTGTGACGGGAGAGCCTCCCCAGCCAGCCAGGGCCCCTCCGCGCTTCTCCGGGCACGAACTGCCTTTTCTCGTATTCCTGAGTGTCCCTTTTCCCCTCTCCTGAGCTTCTTGGTGTCCCCTGCCTCGCGTTTCCGAGGTTCCCTGCTGCCCCCTTCTCTGCGCTCCGGAGTACCCCGCTACTCCCCGCCCTGCGCCACCGGGTGCCTCGGTGTGCCCCAGTCTTGTTGCCTCCGGTCTCCCCCGTCCCACACCTCCGGAGCTCTCGGTATCCCCTCCCCAAATTCCTGTGCCTCGCCGTGCCCTGCCCGGCTGTCCCCGGTTTCCTGTGCCCCCTGCTTTGCACCCGGAGGTCCCTCGGTGTTGTCACCCACCACCGCGCTCCCGGCTGCCTCAGTGTTCCCTGCCTGGAGCTGCCGGGCGCCTCGGTGTCCCATTCCCTGAGCTTCCGAGCGCCTTCACATCCCCGTTCCGCGCTTCGGGGCCCCTCAGCGTCCCGTCCTTTGCCCTACGCTCCCCGGTACCTCAGTGTCCTCGCCCTGTCCTGTTCTCCATCTCCCCGCGTGTCCCTGTCTTGCTCCCCGTGTCCCTGGTTGTCCCCGCGCTGCTCGCCGTGTCCCTGGATGTCCCCGTGCCTTTCGCTCCAGTCCCCCGCGGGTTCTTCGCTCTGCCCTCCCTCTCCCTGCCCCTCCGGGGACCTCCGCGCCCTCTCGCCGTCCTTCTCCCCGCCTCTGTCCGTGCCCGCGGCGCTGGACTCACCCACACACTCGTTGGCCTCCCGGGCCGTCGCTCGCTGCCAGGGCCGGTCGTAGTGGAAGGGCTTGCAGCGGTCGCACTCGGGGCCGGCCGTGTTGTGCTTGCAGTCGCACACCAAGCTGTCGTCGCGGTCACGGACACAGCGCGACGCGTGGCCGTTGCACTTGCATCGCCCGCCGACCTGCAGGTCGGAGACGGCGTAGAAGTAGGAGTCGCGGGCCAGCTCAGAGTCATCCTCGCTCTCATCGCCGAAGGTGTGGAGGCGGCTGAAGGTCACCCTGATGTCGGTGGCCGTCACCCAGTCCTGCAGCACGGGCGAGTTGTCGAAGTCGTGGGCGGTGGGGCGGCCGTCCAGGGTGCTGAAGGCGATGAGGCCGCCGGAGAGGGGCCGCACGTCGGTGTGCGAGTCGGTGCACACCGCCTCCTGCTCGTTCTGCTTCGTGATGGCGGCGCGGTTTGGCTTGTTGTACATCTTGCGGCACTGCGTGGAGTAGAACTGGAAGGGCACCCAGGTCTTGCCGTAGTCCATGGACTTGTGGATGGCCATGGACTCGGGGCGCGGCGAGCAGAACTGCAGGCTGACGTAGGTCACCTCGAATTTCTTGCCGAGGGAGAGGGTGAGGGTGACGTTGTGGGGATACTGGACGTAGCTGTCGGACTGCCAGCAGGTCAGGTTGTGCGGGTTGTTGAGGTCGGTGAGGAAGGAGGGCGGGTGGGCGCGCTTGGGGTCGGAGGCGTTGCAGAGGTGGCAGGTGCGGACCTGCTCCTCGCCCTTCTCCGTCACCACGCAGTACCGCGACGGCGGCTTCCCGCAGGTGCTGGACACCTTCACCTCCTTCCCGAAGGCCGAGTTGACGAAGTCGGGGATGCAGCGGCGGGGCAGCCCGTGCTCGTCGTAGCAGGGGTCGGGCTGGGCTGTCTGCACGGCGAACATGCTCACGCCGTGGTAGCCCCCGCGCAGGGGCTGCGCCAGCCACGCCGCCGCCAGCAGCAGGGCCAGCGGCGCCTCCGCGCCCCTCCGCGGCATCCTGCGCGACCTCCGCGCGGCGTGGGGACAGCGGGGAGGGGGCACCGGGGACACGGGGGAGCCGCCGCTCGGGCGCGCAGCTCCGCGGGGCGCCTCGGCCGAGGGACGCGGTGCGGCGGCTCAGGGAGCGCGGAGCATCGCCCGCCCCGCGGCCAGCCCCGCGGAGAAAGGGGAGACCGCGGCGGCGGCGGCACCACAAAAGTGGGGCTGGCGGCGGGGCTGGGTCCCGCCTGCCTCCCGCCCCGGCCCTCGCACGGAGAATGACTGGCGGTCCCAGCCCCCGCCGCGTTTGAGGTCATGCTAAAGGAGTGACATCGCGCTCAAGGAACAGAACAACGACATCCACTGGCGGCTCAGCCAGAGACGCGCACAGGCCTCGGGGAGGGCGGGGGGGGGGGGGGGGGGGGGGGGGGGGGGGGGGGGGGGGGGGGGGGGGGGGGGGGGGGGGGGGGGGGGGGGGATGTGAGTGGGACGGAACCCGCCCCGACACCGCGGCGATGGGCGCCAGCGCCGCCGCGGGGCTCCCGAGCCGCCCCGAGCACCGCGCAGGGACCCTCGTGCTCCCCCCTGCCTCTCTGTGTCCCCGACGGGGCCGGGGGACCCCAGGACCCCCCGCGCCCCTGCATCTGGGGGCGTGGAGCGGTGTGTGGGGGGGGGAGCGGCCGGGAGGAGTCCCCCTCCCAACTGTGGGGACGCCGAGAGGGACAGGATGGGGACGTCTCCCACCTGGTGGCTGCTGGCCCCCCCCTTCTGCCAGGCCAGACAGAGACTGGTCCCCTCAGCTGGACCGGGAGGGAGGGTCGGGGCAGAGCCCGCAGCACCCGCGGGCACTGGCCCGTTCCGAGGGGGCTCCCGGAGGGTCTCGGCCCGCAGCCTTCGCCCCCGGGACAGAATCCCCGATGCCAGGGAAGTTTAACAGGGAGAAATCTCGAGTCTTTGGACACTACATGGGAACTAAGGGGCCTGGCGACCGTCGGCAGGTTTTTTTAAGGGTCTGATCTCGTCTCCCTAGTACATTCCCGGGACAACCCAGGCACAGGGGCCGCCCCCCGTCTCGGTTTGCAGTTTGTCGGGGCTCCCGTTAAAGCGAGGAAGGGGTTAAAGGGCGGCACTTGTCCCGCACTGGGCCGTGGCCCATCCTCGGTCTCCCCTTCCCACCCGTCCTGCAGCCCCACGGTGCCGAGGGGCCGACCCTGACGGCCACCTCCCTCCTGATCAGCTCTGTCCCAGCTCTTCTTCCCGGTGATCCCGGCCGGGAGCACAGCCCCGGGGGACAGCACCGAGATCTCGGAGAGACGGTCCCGGGAAGGAGCGGAGAGTTTCCCTCCCGCGGCTCCTGGCTGCCCTGCTCGCCCCCCTTCCCTCCCTCTTTGATTAAAAGGGCACTTTTATTTTTCCAACGGAGGTGCCCTCTCTCGGAGCGCTGCCCACGCCGTGTCACTCAAGCGGCCTGGCCCTGGCACGGCGGCGCGGTCCCCTCCCCGGCGGGGCGGCCCGAGGGGACGGGGGCTGCCTGGGCAGCCGTGAGCCCCAGGCCGGCCTCCGCCCCCTCCACTCCGCCCGCCCCTCTCCCCGCTTTGAATTCCTTGCCACCGAGCTGAATAAAAGTGGTTGTTGTAAATTGAATTAGTGCCTGATTAATCTGCTCCCGGGCCTGCTAGCCCAGCGGGGCGTCTTTGGCAATGCAACCGCCTTCCCTGCAGGGCAGCGGGGCTCCGCAGCCTCCCTGCCCCCACTGCTCCCCCCGGATCTCCCCCACCCGCCCCCCAGCCCCGCCACTCCCGGGATTTGTTAACTCTTCCCCGGGAAACAGCCCCTCCGTCCCGCTCCCGGGGCTCTTCGCCGGAGTAAGAGAGGTGTTTGTGTGTGTATTGGGGATGCGGTCGGTCCAGTCTCTCTGGTCTCACCCGAGCTGCCTTTGGGCTCAGTCGCAGCCCGGCACACCCGGGACACACACGGACAGTCCTGGGATACCCCAGCCCCGAAGAAAGATTTTCCCCCGCTCTTGAATTGTGCCCTATTTGTGTAATTGGGATAGGATGGTACTTCACGGAGGAAGGGGGACAATTTAGACCAAATTGTCCCGGGCCGTGGGGGCCAGGCCGTGAGAGAGCTGTGGAAGGTCCCGGAACATCGCTGGCCCGTGCGGGCTCTCCCCAGCGCCCCGTGGGCTCGGCCGCGACTGTGCGGAGAACTCGGGATGGGAATTCCCAGCCGGAAGCCCCAAATTCGGGCCTGCAGACTCTTCCACGTGCCTGCCATGAGCATCCCCGCTCGTCCTTTCTGAGCCCCCGCTCTGTCCTCCCGGCGCTTCTCCTCCGGCCACGCGTGTCCGGGATCAGCCCTTCCTTGCGGGACTCCCCGTTCGCCGGGGCGGCGAAGCGATGGGGCCACCAGCTCCTGTGCCCGGGGGGGACACGAATCGACAAGGCCACTGGCTCCTGTGCCCGAGGGGGACACGCGGGGCCGGCTCGGGGCGCAGCAGGTGCCGTTGCGAGGACCGCGTTTCTCCAGGGAAAGGATGCGGGTTTAGCTCCGGTTTCTCCCGACGCCCCTCGACCCTATTGCCGGCCCGGCCGCGGCACCGGGAATGTTGCCGGGCGCAGGACAGGGCTAAAATTTCAGCGTTTCTTTGAACTCTGGGAAGGTTTTTAAAGGTTACCCCCACACACATCCCCAATCCCTCAAAGCCCGCACGGTTCTTTAACACCGCACAGCAAAAAATGAGGTGAATCTAAGAAATCCTGACCTCCGCTAAACTCCCCTGCAAACCCGAGGTGCTGCCTAATCCCATTAGCAGGGTGTTAATTTAACAACCACCCGGCGCTGCCGAGCGCGGGGCCCCGCACTGCCCGGCGGCGTTCCCGGGGCTGCGGCTCTCGCCTCCCTCCTGCCCTTCTCGCTGAGTTTATTCGGTGTTTCACAACCCCCGGGGTTTGTAATGGCTCTTGCGGTCATTAACGTGATTTACTGAGGCTTTCTCTTCTAATTACCTCGCCCTCGAGCTATTAAATGCATGTAAGCAGCTCCGCGGGGACCGAGGCGCGACTCTCCGAGGCTCGGGCCCGAGTCTGTCCGCTCGCTCCGGGCAGGGGCCTGGGGCAGTCCCGGGAGGATGGAGATGAGGGGTGCTCGGGGCACCAGGCCACAGGTCGCCCCCCTACCTTGGGGTTTGGTTTTCCTGTCATTAAGCACCAGCTAACCCAGGCACTCTCCTGGCTCGGAAGGGGACAGATCCTTGCCGAATCCAGCCCCGGTGCGACCCCGAGGCACGCTCGCCCTCTCTTCCTCCGGGACTGGAGCATCTCCGGTCCCCGCACCAGCAACGGAGCATCTCCGGTACCTGCACCGGGGACAGAGCATCTCTGGTACCAGCACCAGAGCATCTCCGGTACTTCCACTGGGACCGGAGCATCTCCGGTACCTCCGGTACCTGCCCCGGGAGCGCGGCCGACCCCCGTGAGGGCCCAGGGGCTGCGCGGCGGCGGGGCACGGCCGGTCTAGGGCAGAGTGGAACCTCCCCGTTCCCCCGCGTTGGGCCCGGGAGAAGCCCCGGTGACGGAGAGCAGATAAGGGCTTTATTTCAACCCCACCGGGGCGAGCGGGAAAGGCGGCCCCGGCGCTCGGAGTCTGTTTTAAAAGTCAAATGGCTTCGGGTGCCGCAGCTCGTCCTCCTCGCCGGGAACAATGCGCTGCTCCTCGCCCACCTCCCCCTGCACGGCCCGGGTTTGGAGAAGGGAGGGGGAAAACCTGGGCGGCTCTTCCCCTCCTCGGCTCTCGGGGGGCCGTTCCCCGGCGGGATCGGGAGCGGCTGGAAAAGCAGAGAAGACCCGGGTTGAAATAATCAGGAGCGATTTATTCCCCTGGAGTGACAGTTCTTTTGAGCAGTTGCCGAATGGCAGTTTCTGTCTTTCTGAAAGCTTTTCTTCCAGATTCTGTTCAGATTAGGCTGGGGAGATGAATGAGGCCATTATCCAACCCAGTAGCTATTCTGAAATGCCAAATTAATTACCAAGGGCTAAATCAAGGCGATGGGGGCTGAAGGGGGGCCGAGGAGGGAAGGAAGGCGGCGGCGGTTTGAGGTGTGAAAATATCTCCGCGATCTTTTAAACACTGACACGGCGGGCGGCCTGGGGTGCTCCCCTCAAACCCCCCAAACCTCGCTCCGCAGGTGCGGGGGGGCAGTGGCGGCTGGAGCGGCTCCGGCCTGGCAGAGCGGGAGAGGAGACCCCGCGGGGTCCCGCTCCGGCTGCCCCTGCCCCGGCTCCGGCACGGGGCACCTCTTATCTCCGGCGGGGCACCGCGGGGCTCCGGGCTGGGCTGAACTGGGGCCAGAGCCGAGGCCGCTCGCCGCTCTCGATGCTCACAGGTCCGGCCGGACTCTCCGGGCTCTCCCGTCGAGGGTCTCTGCCACCTGCCCGCCGGCCCCGCGGCGGAGTGAGGAGAAGCCGCGCTCTCCCCAGTCCTGCTGCAGCGCTTTGTCATCGACTGAGCCGCCGCGGAGGGAGCCTGGGGGGTTCCCTGAGCTCCCAAGGGCCGGCTCGGGGATGCAAAAAGTGATCAAACTGTCCCTTCTTTCACCAGGGTTTGTGATGAGTGCGAGAACGCGGAGGGAAGGGAGTGTGTGTGTGCAGAAATGCTGACCCATAACTCGTTTCGCCTGGCTTGGAGGGTTACAGAAACACCGCGGGGAAAGGGGAGAAAGACTGGTCCCAAGGGAATTAGGCAAGAAGGCACCGCTAGCTCTTCCCTCTCTCTGCCAGCACAGATCACAACATCTGCACATGACATTTAATCCTCCACCCTAAAGCTCTTTGGCTCTCGGCAGGCAGTTATTGTTATTATTGTTGCTCTAATATTTTCGCTTTGCTCCCAAACAAGTGTAATTTCCCCGGTCGCTTTGTAGATCCCTGGCCCTTAATCCATTTTTCTCTTCAGTTCCCGGGAGACCACACCTCTGGCTCCTCTCATTCATGAAAAAAAAAAAAAAAAGTACGAATTTTACGCAAAAAATTTGAACGTTTAGGGAACGGTGGGTCAGACCTGACTATCAGTTTTGGGTGGGGGGAAAGTTGGGCACGTGGCTGGTGCTGAATCTTCTGCAGCAAACGCACACGGTCAGTGGCATCCCGGCTCAGCCCGGGCAGAACCGCTGGCAGCAGCGAGAGCAGAGTTAGGCAAGACTTTTCCCTGCGCTAGGCAGTCCTTGCAAACGAGGAACAAGCAACGAGGAGATTTCCCAGGGGCTGAGAAGTGGGCTGTAGAAGGAACCAAGCCTTTAATGTAAATTGGCCGTGGCTGGCAGAGACCACTGAACACTGGGCTATTCAGCATCGCTGTGAACCTCTAATGATCAACTCGGTTTTCAATTATACACCCACAATTGCCACCAAGTGAGATAAGCCTCTGGAATACTATATTTTCTCTTGCAAAATGTTTTCTGTAGGGCAGGCAGGCTGGAAAGCTCAGTGAGTAATATTTGATTTATTTTCAGCAGAGCAGCGGGACACCCAGCAGCCAGGAGAGCTCCCGGCCGGACCAAACAGGTGCCCAAAGGGCTCTCGCACTCCTGGGGACTCGCAGGTGGATCCAGCCACTGCAGGGAGCTGCAGCATTGTGGGGAACAGATATTCCCAGGAAAACAGAGGCACTCCTTGATGTTAAACCCCGTGATTTATTTGTGTGCTCCTTTGCAGAAACAATGGGTTCATTTGGATGGGTGCAGATGTAGCACAACAAAAAAGAATGCAGCTTGGCCTGGAAAATGCTGCCATACACTGGACGTGCTGCCGAGGTCTCATCCAGGGGAAAAAGGGGATGTTGCCTGGCATAGCCCAGGAACATGCACAGACCCTCCAGACTTCAGTTCCAAAGAAGGCCACCTTACATTTTCAAGCTATTTCCAAGTTAAATTACTTTTCTGAGCAATATGCTACAGGGAGTGGGACAAGAAGAACACAGTGACCTTGCAATAATGTTTCGAGTTCCACGGGGAAAAAATACCAGAAGTGAACCGGGAGCTCGGTCCATCGGGAATGCCCTGGCACAGCTGAGGAAACCTCGTTGCAGTGAATTGATGGAGGCCTGGCAGAACCCCCTGCACTGATGGAGGGAATAACCCCGTGCGTTTCTGGGCACTGACAGTGTAACCCCGAGTTCATGGATCTGGGGGGCTCTGCTGCCAGGTTGAGGTTTGGGAGATGTGGGGTGAAGAAAACAGCTTTTGGCTTGGAGGCGCAAGATTCCTGTGCAAAGTTTGCTGGCCATCTGTGTGGGGAGGAGGGGATGGGGACATCCAATTTATTCAGTAAAATGTTTAATCCAGAGGGACTTCCAATGAATTTATTGGAACCACAGTGCAGTGCAGAAGAAGGGACTCGGCAGACACTATTTTTAGATGATTAAAGCACCCACCTGGATCTCAGGAGACTTGGGAGCAAATCCACCCACTGCAGAGGATTTTCCACTAGTTTTAGGACTACCCTCTTTATATCCAGCATTTGTGGGTCTGACTGGCAGAGGGACACCAGAGCAATTCATGAATCTCTGCTGAGCCTGGTCTCTGGAGACACATCTCCCTGAGGCCCCGAGGCTCTGCACCCACCTGAGAGACCACCCAGCCCACCTCCCAGGCCCTGTTTTATGGCTGTTCGGGACTCAGAGCCAGCATCCCTGCCCCAGGTGCCCAGCTCTCACCCCACACCACAGGAGTTTTTAGTGTCTCCCCTCCAGCTTCCCGTTCACTCCCCGTGGAAGGATTTGGGGCTTTGTGACTTTCCCGTCTGTGCTGGTTGGAGACAACCCAGGCTTGGAGGACTCAAAGGCCTTCACAGCAGCTGCTGGCCCGGGCTGTCCCTCGGGCAGAGGGATGTCACCACCCCGGCACTGGCAGCCCCGTGGTGAGCATTGCCTGGCAGGGATCCCCGCTGTCATTTAACGGGTAATCGGCAGCAAACGGAGCAGAAGGGAAGACACTGGGGGTGGGCTCCTTGGGTGCAATCTGACCTCCGCAGTCATCCATCGTCCTCCGACATCTCTTCTTTTTTTATTTCTACTTTTTCCTGCAAGTGCTGTGGCTCTGCAGGGAGCAAAGAAAAGTTTCTTTGCTTCCTGCAGAGAAGGAGTAAAGACAAGCTGAGAGCCGAGCAGGACTTCCCTGTCTGCCTGGCGCTGCCTGACAGCAGCTCAGTGGAGTCCTGGGCACTGTTAGCTGCTCCTCTGGGAGGAAACCAGCCTTGATTTAGAGTCATCTGCCCCCGGGCCCCGTTTGGGAAGGATAGCAACAAAGTTTTTTCCTTTTGATTTGAGACCAGTGTTACTCAAAGGAAATTCATCCCTTTACTGTCTGCTTTGACTCCCTTCAGCAGATTCTGAGCAGCAATTCAAACACAAGAGTTCTGGTGTCAAGGGAATCCAGATGGAGAAGGTCAGACGTTGTCCAGAGCAAAGAGAGAGCAGCCAGGATTAGGGCAGGGATATTGCAGTGAGCAGTGCACCACGTTCCTTTAAAACAAATAACGTTCCTTTAAAATAATTAATTTGAGCCGAGACAATTCTTCACCTACATCACAGAATTGTTTGCTGGACACAGTGAACACTACTGATATCAGTCCAGTGGGGGATTTTCTTTGTCTCTGGCGTAAGAAACTGGCCCATGCAGGGTAGAGTCTCTACCTCGGCAGAGACAGTTTAGGAGAACCCAAGATCACAGTTTTATATTGGACCCATGTAAGGTTGTGGAGTTGAAATGCTGTTCTTCTTGCTGTGAATTTCCCTCGCCACTGATTCAGAATAAAGCCTTGGAAAGGAATTTGATCTTCTTAAGCCAATGTAAGGTAAAGATGGAACCTGGGCTGAGCCTAAAGGGCAGAGGCTGGAGCCAGGGCACGCAGGGCTAGGTGTATTTCAGCTACCTAAAGAGCACGATTATTAAAACATGGGTCCCCAGAGCTTCTGAATTCCCACCACCAAGTAACTCCTTTAGCCAGGTAATTAACTCTTCTCCAACATTGCTTTGCAGGGACGGGTGGGCTCGTGGGGCTCAGCTCCAATTGAAAATGTGGCAGTCCTGGGGCAGGCTCTATTTCACCATTGCAGATGAAGGGGGTGTTTTGTTGCTTTCTTTGTTTAAAAGTAATTAAAAAAAATTAATATATTCCAGAAAGCATCCTGTTCCCTGAGGGAAGAAGTGGGGGATCTGTAGGGACTGAGCCAGCAGAGCCGGGGCAGAGCAAAGAGGGTCAGGCGAGCAGCCATCCAGGTTTTGGGTTCATATCTTCCTTAAGGAAATTGTCCTCTTGATAGGAGACAGGGAGTGCTGGGGGGCTTCCTGGCACCCTCAAATCAGCTCTACAAAATGAGGTTGCCCAGCCCTGGCCTGGCCCTTTGTGGAGACATGTCATCCACAAGGACAGCAGGAAACATGTTTTTCAGGAGCCTTACCCAGAACTTCGCAGCATTTCGGTCTCTTTTTGGCAGCCATCCTAACCTAATTATAATTAAGTATTAAGCTGGGATGAAGTGGCCTTCGAGTGGCTATAACCTTCTAATAGGGGACCTTGGGGTAAAGCAGCGGGAGCAGGGCTCAGGTTGGGCACTGAGGCATCGTGTGAGCCCGGACACGGCGCGCTGGGGACGGGGCCAACAGCTTTGTGGAGGAACCTTCCTGTGCCTCCCTCACAGGACACAGAACCCTCGCCCTGCTCCATCCCAGAGCCGGGTTTATGCAGAGAGAGGGTTGCCCAGCCCGGTGCTGAGCTCCGGAGCCTTATCCTGGGGTTGTCTCCACGCTCTCAGCCATTACCAGCGTCGTCAATCAGCGCTGTGCCCGTGCGAGGGTGGGCGAGGTGGGGTTCGGACACATCTGAGCGAGCACAGCCGACAAGAGCCGCTCCTGCCCCGGCACGGCACTCCCCGCACATCATCCCCGAGTGCTGGGGAGTCCGCACCGTCCCAAGCCCAGCGGGGGGACCCCCTTGCCCCAGCGCGGAGGGTGCCAGTGCCCGGGGGCGGGCACCGCCCTGTCTCATCCGGCTCCTTCGCAGGGGTGAAGCAGCTGGGGAGCGCTTGCTTGCCCAGCTGAATTCCTCGCTGTCGACTGCTGCTCAGCGGCACCGTCGCCTGCCTGTTGCGAGCTGAGCCCCGCCGCGCACGCCCTGGCGTGCCCGAGCACCGGCACTGCCGGCGGGACGGCGGAGGAGGAGCAGCAGCGAGGGGGAATGAGGCAATGGCGGGAGAAGGCAAGTGGACAACTCTGTGCCGTCCTCAGATATTCAGCAGAGAAATGACGCTCGCACCCTTTGTAAAGCTCTTTGCTGCCCGTGGCAGAAAAAACTTCTATGAACCCTATGAGCAGGGTTCTCATCCCTGTTCCTGATGCCTTGGAAACAAGGGCTAGGGAAAAGGTAAAACTTCTCTTGTCCTTACACGCTATGGCCTCATCCCTACCCTCTAATGCCCTGTTGTTTTTCAGTGTTAATCATGTGCTAGAGAAAAGCAAAACCATTCTCCCAGCACCCTGCCTTGTTTTGATTCTGCTGCAAAACAGCCTTATCTCCAGGATGCTGCCTGTCCCTGTCACCCCAACTGATGCACACACATGCTGCAGGGAAGTCAATAATTCCACATATTCCTCCCACTCAGGCACTTTTGCTATGGGATTGGAAGACAAATTCCAGCTGCAACAACCTCACACCCACCAGATGCTGCACCAGGACCTCGCTGCCCATATCACTGCTCCCTCCTTCCAGCCCTGCCACAGGTCTCCTGGACACTTGGTGGCGTCAGTAAGTGTGAGGTGACAGATGCAGTAAAATGTTACTGCTGTGAGAGTTAACGTTGTTCCTGAGCCACCCTAAAATACAGAGACGAATGTACACAACTCTGCACCGCCTGAGACCTGGGGATCATGGAGATATCTGTAGCACATCCATCCCTGCTGGCCTCTGATAAACCAGAGGGTTTGGGTTCATAATTGTCTCATTTAAATATGAATTTGCAAATCTGAGCCTCGACACACACTGATGGCAACTAGGAGGAATTTCCGAGCATGGAGTGGCTTTATTATAAATATGAATTAAAGCATCAGGATGAAACCCGTCACTGGGAATGATGCCAAATTGATTAGGTCTTAAGAATTTAAGGACAGCAGGGAGCCTGTGGGTGCTCCTTGGAAATGACTGCACACAGGGGACGTGGCTGCCTGCCCCTTCCCCTGCCCTTTACTCCCTCCCCAAGAGTTATTCCAGCCTGGGGTCTGCAGGTGAGCAGGCTGGCTGATGGGGATCTCCAAAAGGTTTGTGAGGGCTGATACTGTCAGAGTTTGCTTTCCCAAAGCTCCCAGCATTCTTTAACCTGTCTCCCTCTGGAAAAGCCCTTAAAGCACACACCCAACATCAAACACATGACTGAAGTCAGTGTGATTCCAGCAGTGGCCCATGTGCTCCAGTGGGAGCTGAATTCCTGGCATAGGGAGGGCTCAGTGCCCATGGGAGGGCACTGTGTTTTACCTAAATGTGCAGCCAGTTCATCCCTGAAGGGAGCCAGAGCCATCCCTGGGCAGCAGCAGAGACCTCCTTTGGTTGCCCAGCCTAGCTCTGTCCTGCTTCCAGCCTCTTTTGGTTGGGACTGTGTGTCCAAAGGTGGGATCTCTGTTCCATTTTTGCCATCTCCCCGAGGGTGAGATAAACCCTGCCCACAAATACCATTTTCTCCTCATGGTTGATCTGGGCACATAATTGAGACGCCTGAAAGGACGTTGAATTTGTCACCTGGATAAGGTGACTGACCCAGCTAGTCAGGGCAAATCTCCCTCTCTCAGGTCAGCTTATCCCAAGATATGCCTGCAGTGGATTTGCACGGAGTGGTTATTTTTATTTAAAACAAGCAGGGGGGAAAAAAAGGAAATTCAAGGGAAAAGAATGATCCATTGCAGCTCACCCTGAGGCCCTGCTGCCACCTACTGGGGTCCCAACGCCGAGCCCTCTGCGCCAGCCCGGGCTGGGGATGGGTCCTGCCGGGGTGTGGGGCCCCTACAGGGTGCTGGAAGGGGACGGAGCCCCTGTCCTTGTTGTCCTGGATCTGTCCCTCTCCTCCTGCAGGCTCATTTGGGAGCAAAACAGATGGAGAGCCTTCAGACCCCCGAGGCATTCCAGCTGAGGAGCTTGGCTGTCCCTTACTCCTCTGGGCTGGCACTTGCAGAAGTATTTTGGCACCTGCATTTGGGGAGGCAGAGGGATGCAGGAACCTGTGCTTTCTACTGGTTGATCTGACTTTCAGATTTGCACTGGGTGCTTTGCTTGTCCATCCCCAAATGCACATCCAAAACACGCCTCTCCCTCTGGGCGACAGGGATGACAGTGGTGTGGGCACGGCTGGGTGGGTGGCACCCTGAGCCTCTCGTGGCTCCTGAGTGGAGCGCTGTGAGCTGGGGAAGAAGCACAAGCTGCAGATGCTCAGGATTCACAGCACCCTTTTAATGTTGCCACCTCCACCTCCAGCTGGATGGGGTGCCCAGGAGCGTGGCCAGCTGTCCCCAGGCCCACATGGCCAACGTGCAACCAGCTCCAGTGGTTTCCCAGAAGGTTTATTTAGTCCTGTCATGATCTGGAGCGAGGCTGAGTGTTTATGGACACACCTTTAACCGGCAGTGCCCAGAGCAGGATCCCGCATCCAGGTGTTGGTTGTTGTGGGGTTCACCAGGAGCTGTGACGCCCTGGGAATTGGAAGGTGCTGGTGGCTCTGGAGGCTCAGAGGTGGCTGGGACAGAGGGTGCTGGGCTGAGGGGCACCACGGTCACAGACATCACAGTACCCATCAAATTTCACCACCCTCACATCGTCCCTCCTCTGGGCTGACCCCAGGAATTCCGCCAGAGGCAGAGCTATCCCTGGGAAGGGGCTTTCCAGGGGCTCATGGCCCATATGGGCGCACGGGGCGGCTGAGCTGCACCCCCTGAGGGATGCTCAGCCCCCTCCATCACTGCAGTTCTCCGGCAGAACACAGGGTGGAAACCTCAGCCCACACGAAAGCCGCTCCTAGACCGGCTCTTCCCAGGGCTCTGCCCCTTCCCGGGGCCGCCTGGGCTCCTCAGAGTTCCGGGGGCGATCCGGACCAGGAATCGCCCTGCCGTCGGGGGAGGAAGTTCTGAAAAGTGAGGAACGGGGTGTTCCACCCTCGGGACAGAGAGTTTTGTTCAGGTAAGGATGGGACAAGGCCACCTCTCTGCATCCAAGGGAATTTTCTGCAGTAGCATCTTGCCTCAAGGAGTCAGGTAAAAAGCTTGGATGGAGCTGCCACAGCAGGTGAAAAGGCAGGGTGGGACTGAGCCCAGGTAGGTGTTTTGGCACAAAGGTGGCCGTGGAGCACAGTGAAGTGCTCTCCTCCACAAGCTACTGGCAGTAAGAGAAGTCATGGAACTGATTTGAATTGGGGAGGTTAGGACTGGCACTTGGAAAGGCTTTCCAGCAGTAGGGACAGAGCCATGTTGGCATTGCCAGGGGTGCTGGAGATTCCTGGTCTTCAGTGGACTCAGAAACAAGACAGAAAATTGTCTGACAGGGACAAGTGTCTGCAGCAGCTCTGCCTTGGTGCAGGGGATGGCCCCTTGCATCCAGCTGGCTGTCCTCAGTTTCCATCCCAGCCCTGATTTCTGCACCCCTTTCTTGTCCTTCCCTGTTTCTCCTGTAGGAGAAGGACACCCCATCCTCTTCCACAGCTCTGCCTTACACACTCGCAGCTACACACTGAGTCCTGAGAAGAACACCAGCCACTGGCATAGCAATGGACAGCTTGGAAACCCAAACCACAGTGTGCTGTGACCATGAGGGCAGGAGGAGTGTCTGTTTCCTTTTCCTACAATCCCCACTCCAATTGTTAATGTTACAGCGGGCAATATGTTTGGTTTTACTGCATCGAAGTTTTACTCAGACTTTTACTCATGTTGCTTCTCCCTCTGACCAGTGTGGATGGTTTCCAGCAAGAATCCACGTGGCTTGGAGCATGCACAGGTCAGAGAACAAAACAGAAACGGTCCCAAGGCTGCAGGATGGATCAGGCAGAGCAGGACCTGCTGCATGGCAGGTGGGAAACTGGCTGGGTGACCTGCTCATGTTCCCAGGGTGGCGGTGGCAGTGTGGGGAGCTGAGCCACGGTCTCCCAAACCAGGATCAGACTTTGTGGAAGAAGGGACCTGAGAAAGGAGGTGAGCGATGTCCAAAAGTTAGTGTGGTTTTGCTCCAGGCACCCCAAGCCCTTGCACAGGAGAATAGAAAAGTGCAGATCAGACAAGTGTTCACCTGCCAAAAGTGTGACAGCTCTGGAGCCCTTCGACCCCAGAGCTGGACAGAAAACCTTCAGCACTTCGACAAATTGGGTCATTTAAGGTTATGTTTTCATCTCCTGCGTGGGAGGTAGGAGGGGAACATCTGAGGTCAGATCTGCCACCACCAGTCTACGGCCCAGTTTTGTTTCTCAGGGGTCAGTCTCAGGTGGTGTGGAGCAGTCTTTCAGGATCCTTTGAGTTTGCACCGAGAAATGAAAAACACAAGTCGTGGGGAAAACCAGCGAGAATAAGCAGGTTCCCTTTTCAGTGGACCCTGCTTCCCCTTCCCTCTGAAGCTGGGCAGGCAGTGGGGAGGCTGCAGAGCTGCTTCACTGGGGCTGTGATGCTCTGTTATTATGTGAACTCAGTGAGAAGGAAGTAGTGAGCTCACCTGGAGCTGTGGCAGCTGAGCCTGGGCAGCCACAGGGACAGCAGCACACAACAGCCTCGGAGTCTGTGTAAGGACAGTCAGTCACTCAAATCTGGTGGAAATCCATGGACTGGACACCAGTGAAAGCATCCTAGGGAGATGGCCTGTGCCTAGAGCCAATGACTTCATGGAATTTTGGGGGATTGAGTTACTGGATTTCCAGTGTGTGGCTTGGTCTGAGCTGCTGTTTCAGGGGGCGTGTCTATGTGTGGAGTAGAGAAGAAAGGGAACAAGACCGTGATGAACTCATGTGAACCTCAGGGTAAGATGAACTTAAGTGTTCGAGGCCAGGCTGGACAGGGCTCTGAGCAACCTGGTCTAGTGGAAGGTGTCCCTGCCCATGGTAGAGGTTGGAACAAGATGATCTTTAAGGCTCTTTCCAACCCAAACCATTCTGTGAATCTATCGTTCTACAAACTTCTGAGTATCTCTGTGAGTTCTGGGTAAGTATCATCTTCAGCAGCCATCCAAGAGGTGCCTTTGTGATGATTTGGAGGAAAAGGAGTCCAAGTAGAAGCCAGGCAAAGGTGAGCTGGGTTTGTGAGTTCCCATTCCTGGAGATGAAAAAGAATTTGAAGCAGAGCGACTGCTCTCATGGGACACGTTCACAGCCCGCGGGCCCTCCTGCACCCCAGCCCTTTGCATATATGGGAACTCTGATTTGCTTAGAAACGTTCTCTGTGGAAATCACTTTCTATCACCAAAAGGGCTTAATTACTTTGCTCTTCTCCCAACCTAGTGTTTTTATTATTTGCTTTGGTGCCACTTTTGGAAAAAATGACTTCTATATTTAACTACTTTGTTTCTATCCTTGGATTGTCTGTTGAGCATCTCTGGAGGAAAGGTGGTGTCCCTTGAGCATCTGGAAGCACTGGTGTGGCCAGATCTCTGCCCTTTAATTTGCACTGATGTGAGCTTTTAGCTTTTAAGCGGAGTTAGCAGGATCTCACAGTCTGATATTTGGGTCTTTTTACCTTGCCACCTCAGCTGTGGAGGGACAAAGCCGATCAGGTGAGCACAAAGGCAGAGAGCAGTGCTGACAACCCCTGTGTCTCTGGTGTGGAGCTTGTCCCTCAGAGCCGGCCGGTCCCACGTTTTCCCTGGCGGAGGGAGCTGACCGCGGGTCAGCGTTTCACATCACGTGCCCGGGCGTGTTTACTCCGATATCGAGAACCCAAAGATCCAAATAAGCGCGTTGTCAGCGCAGCCTCAGCTTCCTCCTCCCGGGGTGGTGGAGCTGCTCGGCAGCTCAAGGGGAGGAGCTGAGCTGCGAGGCCGTGCGGTGAGATGAGATGCGGTGAGATGAGATGTGCCGGCAGCTGCTCTGTGCTCCGCGGCACCTCTCCGGCTGCAGCTCCCTGAGCTTTGGCATCGCCGTCGGTGCCACCACAGCCACCCTGAATGCGGCCCTGCCCCGTGGGTGGCTGGGCGATTGGGGATGCCACTCCTCCTCTCCGTGCAGCCTCTAAAAGCCACCACCTGGGACCACCTCCCGCTGCTCTGCTGTCATCCTGGAGCGTGGCACCAGCATCCCGAGGATGCCCTGAACCCAACTCAGGACAACTGAGTAATGAGGAGGAGCGCAGCGCTCTGCTCCCAGGAGATCCCATGAGCGCGCTGGTGTCGACATCCCTTGGAGGTGCCTCTGCTCCAGAGCCCTTTCCCCGAGTGGCTGCTCCAGCCTGGTGGCTGCCGCGCTGCTGTTTGTCGCTCTTGCCCCTGCAAGCCGGAGCCTCCTGGGTGGTGGCTGGGGCACCTCCCTGTGCTCCTCCGCTTCCTTCCGCCGGCACGAGCCCCCCCAGCCCCCGTGTTTGGCAACTTCCTGAGCCGCACCGTGCCCCCAGGAGCAAAACAAGCAGCTCCCAGGGCGACAGGTGGGGAGGGCACGGGATGAGAGGGGAAGTGCTGCAGCCCCGACACCCAGAGGAGTTTGGCCTCTGCAGCTTTAGCTCTTCAGACGTGTCGCGATTCCTCCAGTTCAGGGATACGGTCTGACAAGCTGGGTCTGAAATGAGGAGGTGGGAATGGGGCACAAGGGATGGGAAAGATCAGACTGGCATCCTACATACTGAACGCAGCCCTCAAAGCTTGCAGGAGGGGCCCAAGGCCAGAGGAGCTGCGGCACAAAGCCCGGCTCCAGCGGAGTATTCGGCTGTTTTCCGAGGTAGTGCCTGGGGGCAGGTGGCACCGTAACTTAAGACACCAGACTTTCCCCGTCCTGCTATTTTTGCCGCCAGAGAATTTCTCGCGAATTGCTGGTCCCGCTCAGCTGGGGAAGGCCAAGCCCATGTCCCGGCCGCAGGGGTGTCACCTGGCGCAGGGTGGAGCGGAGGCAGCCGGGGCTCTCAGCACCCACGTCCCGTTCGGTTTGCACGGCGGGTGGTTGTGTCAATGGGCCACCCATTAAAGGGGATTTTGGCTCTGACTGGGCTTGCTTTTTTTAAAATTCACTGGAATCTCACTGCGAAACCCCACATCTATTTTTGCCCCTGAGCAGCTTTCAAATCTCGGAGCCTCAGTGGCAGCGGTCACTCTCTTCTGAAACACCGAAACCCGCAGAGGAACCCGCAGGCAGGTTCTCACCCTTCCTGCGGCACCATCCGGGCCGGATCTGACCACAAGGCCCGTGCACAGATGGGCCAGCAGGGAGGCATGGGGAGCCAGTACTGCCAGCGATGGAGGTGGCACAGGCCCTTTCTCAGGGGCAGGCTTGAAGGCAGCAGGAAAAAGCCATTCCCAGGTGCCACCAGAGCAGACATGACCCCAGCCTGGTGTCACTCAGCCTGAGCTTTGCACTGTCAGGGACATGCTGATGGTTTTCCCAGAGAAGATGGGGTGAAGTTCTGAGTAGGGAGGGAAGGAAAACAAACTCACATAATGCATAGGATGGAGGCATGAGGGAAAGGAGAGAGGGATGGAGGAATGGATGGTGGATGGCAGGACAGATGGATGAACGGAGGGAAGGGTGGAGGGTTGGAAAGGTGTACGGATGAAGGGAAAGAAGGAGAGATTGATGGAGGGAAGGGTAAATGGATGAATGGCAGGATGGTGGGATGGATGGGTGGCAGAATGGCAGGAGGGATAGATGGAGGGGTGGACAATGGAAGAGTGAAGGGTGTAAGGCAAAGTGGTGGGGGGACAGATGGGTGTCACGATGGATAGATGGATAGATGGATTGATGGATGAGGGGATGACTAACTGGATGAAAGGCAGGACAGCGGTAGGCAGGGAGGAAGGGGGGGTGGATAGGTGAAGGGAGGCAGGGAGCGCTGGAGGGCTGAGTGGGCGGAGGAAGGGGTGGGCGGAGGGCAGGTAGAGGGGGCACGGCCGGGGCGGGGCGGGCGGTGCACATGTGCGGGGCGGACCCGCCGCCAGCCCCGCCTGCCCGTCCCGGTGCTGCGAGTGCCGCCCGGCGCGGAGCGGAGCCCGGCGGGGCAGCCGAGCCGAGCTAAGCCGAGGATGGGCAGGGAGCCCCGGCCGCAGCCGCCCCCCAGGTGGGAGAGCCGCGGGTGTCCGTGTGACAGGGGCGGGGGGGCCGCGCACGCACCGAGCGCGGTGTGACCGGCGTGTCCGTATGACCGGGGTGTCCGTGTGACCGGGGCGGGGGGCTCTGCAGAGCTGGGACACGTGGAGGGCGAGCGGGGGCGTTCCTTGTATTACCGGGGTGTCCGTGTAACCGGGGGCACCCAGTAGGTTTGGGGGGTTGGTGTACTTGGGAGAGCCGCGGCCACCGGGCTGTGTAATTTGGGGAGGAAACCACTTATAATTTGAGTGTCCCAGTAACAGGAGGGCGACTAAAGGCAGTGCAATGGGGAGGTCTCGTGTGAGTGGGGGCTTCACTTAAACCCACCAGTGGGGTGTCATCAGCCTTGCACCCTTGGAAGGGGCACCCTGAGTAACCTCGGGGTCCCCTTGCAGCCCGGGGTGATCTGTGGCCGGCTGTGCCCTGGCCGGGAGGAGCCGGTGTCACCCCGCGGGTGGGGACGGGCCCCGCTGCCGTGACTCATTTCGGGACTGTGTGTTTGTTTTGCTCCGTGCCGCCCCACGGAGCTGCTGCTCGGGGCCCAGGTGTGGGGCCCTGCCCGCCCCAGGGGACCACCCTGCCGGGACTGGGTCCCCGGGAAATCCCGGGGGCTCTCCGCTCCCTGCCTGGAGTTTTGGCAGGGCCGCTGGCAGGGTGGGGTGGCAGTGACTCACTCCGGGTCGCTGCAGCAGGAACTCTTCCCCAGGCTGCAGGGACCCGAGGGTCACGAGTCTCCTGTTGCTCCCATCACCCTCAGCTGGGTCTCCACAGCCCGAGGGGGCTGAGATGCAACCCCAGGCAGAGCTCTGCTTTGGCAACAGGATGTGGTTTGGGATGTGACAAGCTCAGCAGAGTGTCATCCCTCGAGCATCGGAGCCTGGACACGCGGCGGCCCTGAGATGTCCCTGTGCTGCTTCACGCACCAGCCTGTGCTGATGGGTGTGCCTGCAAAGGAGCACCTCCATCAGGTGCCTCTGTGGCCTTACGGTGTCACCAGTGCCTCCCCTTTAGTGTCCAGACCCAGCCTGGCCTCGTGCCACGCTCGTTTCTGCACCGGCCTCCCCGAGAGGATGTTTAGCTGCTCTGGACGGTGTAAACCCTGCGGGAGGAAAAGGCTTGGCTGATTCAAATCACTAACGAAAGCGGGAGAAAAGAGATTTCAGACCTTTGTTTTCGTGTTTATTACGATCTGGCTGCTGTCACCCCAGCACTCCTTGACTTTGCAAAGGGCTGGTTTCGGGGCTGCTGCTGCTCTCAGTGCAGTGAAACCGTGCTCAGGCAGCTGCAGGCTAGTGCTGCTCACACTACTCCTGCTGGAGAGGCTGGTGCTGCTTGCCCTGATGATGAAGGGGGTGATGCTGAACAGCTGCAATTTGTTTAGTTTTTGCATTTAGATTACTTTTCTAAATCTTCCTTTGATGCAAACTCCGGGGATATGCAGGATGTCACTGCTTTAATTTTCCCGTGTGTCAGAAAAGCCTTGTTGATTTTTTTTTGTTTGTTTTGTTTTTTTCCCTTTTCTTGTTCAAAGCAAAACTTGGATAGAGTTGCAAATTGTTTCCGAAACGTGATTGCAAAGTGGTTTGGAGTTCTGAGCGTTGCTCAGATTAGAGGTTAAATGTAGAAAGGTGAGAAGATAAGGAGCTAGAGTATGGCAGTGGTGGCTGCAGTGGTTGCATCCCTCAGTTACAGTGACTACCTAAGGTTGGAGGGTTCAGGTGGTGCTGGGTGTGTCGGCTGGGGATGCAGCTGAGTAGGGCCAGGTCTGCTGCACTACAAGCCTGGGATGTGGCCAGCTCCAGCCTTGTGATGTTGGGCTGCCAAAATAAAGTGCGGGGAGCTCATTGCTGTACCTTCCCTAGCATCCTGTGGGCATCACTGCAGTTCTGCAGCCTGGTCAGGGGAGGGAAAGGGGATGAGAAGTGCTGGAGATGCTTGTATGGAGGGAAAACATGGAAGGGTGGTGTGCATTCATTTGGGGAGGGGGTTGGGGCTCCTCACCGGCAGCCCCACATCTCTGGTGCTGGAGAATGGTGCAGCTGGCTCATCCCTCCTCCCCCATGGAGATCAGGGCATCCCAGCTGGGAGAGAAACAAAGCAAAACTGGCACCGTGTGCTTTTCGCTGAGTGTGAAAATGAAGACGTAAATTTTGCACTGAGAAAGAAGAACTGAGTGCCGTGGAAAGCACTGGCAGAGGAACTGTCTGCTGCTCCATCAGGTCGAGCTGCTCCAGTGGGATGAGCTCCCCGTGCTTCAGCAGCCCTTGGGGCTGGGGGATGCCAAATGTGGTGCTCTGGCTGTGCTGGGGACCAGGGGCACCCACTCAGTGGCACGGGGACCTTGCCATGCTGCAGCTCACCCTGGAGTAGTTTCGACTTCTCTTTTCTGAGTGCCTGCTGAGCAGGATGGGGCTGCCCGGTTTTGTGTTGTTATTTTGCAAGTGGAAAGTGGTGTTGTGAGTGTGCCGGGGAAAGCCGCTCAGGTGAGTGCCCTGAGGTTGGCTTTGAGCAATGGGAGGCTCCTGCTGTGTCTGAACTCTGCTCCCATCAGTGCTTTGAACTTCCAGGGGGCAGTAGGTGAGAGGATGGGGAGGGGGGATGAGGTTCCTAAGGAAGCTGTGCCCCCACTCCCACTGTTGCCTGGCATGCCTGTTCTTGCTGCAGTTCTGTGCTTTGCTGTTTTGGGCTGGAAATGTCACTCGTGACTGCAGAGGAAGAAAACGTGACCTGTGGATGCATTCCAGGCTCCATAGCTGCAGTTCAGGCTCCTTCCCTCTTCCCTGCGAGGCTTCCCTAAGATGCTCCGTGTTCCAGGACTGCCCATCCTTGCCCTATCCCTCGTGTCCAGCGACGGTGTGAGGACATTTTTGTAACCAAAACTTTACGAGGGTCCCACTCATCCAAAGCCATCATGGGGGTCTCCAGGTGACCTCTGCAACCCACCTAAGGGTTGTGTTCACCTTGTGTTGGGTCAGGGTTGTTTGGTGACATGGGTGTGATACACCCGAGGATCCGCTGATCGTCCCCCTGAGCCGCAGCCTGGAGGATGGACAGGACCTGTCACCAGTGCTGGCACCCAGCCCCCATCACCGGCCTCCTGGCTGGGAACCTGGGGGGTGGCTGTGCCTCCCGAGCTCCTTTCCCAGCACCCAGAGACCAAAAACCCGCGTCCCTGTTTTCCTGATCTCGTCTCTGGTCGCCAATTAGCACGACGTGAGAACTTGTCTCCCCGATGACGTGCCCATGTGACTCCTCGGGTGCTTTAATTGCAGGGTTTTCAGCGGCCCGGCTGCGATGAAATGGTGATTGTTGTGATTGTGTGCCGTGCAGCAACTAAAAGATGCAGCTCTTTGGCGAAGCCTAATTAGGAAATAGGGACACTGTTGGGAATGGCTCTGCGATGCGATTTTCCTAATGAAAGCTACTGAATAGACAGCCTTGTAATGAAGAACAGACTCGCAAGGGCACTGCCAATTGCTCTTCTCTAGTGTTAATTTTGTATTTCCTCCCCATTGTTTCTAATACCCTCTTGGAAAAGCTCGAAGATAAAATGCTTTATTTTCTTATGCCTCGTATCCTGTTTGGCAAGCAGCGATTATAGCATGTGCATCTGGAATACATGAGTGGCCAGGCATGAGCTCCTTCAGACTTGTTAATCTCTGATTTCAAGGTCTGCCACTGGAAAAAAAAAAAAAAAAAAAAAAAAAAAAAAAAAAAAAAAAAAAAAAAAAAAAAAAAAAAAAAAAAAAAAAAAAAAAAAAAAAAAAAAAAAAAAAAAAAAAAAAAAAAAAAAAAAAAAAAAAAACAACAACCCACTACAAAAATAAAGCAACTTCAGCTTGCGGATGATTGGCTCCCTCGTGGTGTGGCACAGCGCGAGGTGCCCGGCTGAGGTGGCAGATGTGAGGCTGGGGAGAGCTGACTCTGAGTGGTGCCTCCGAGGGGGGGGCACAGTCTGCCTGGAAGCATCGTGGTGGGGTTTCGTGGTTTCATCTCAGCTGTCCCCTCCTCGCACGTGCTGTGTTTAACCTGCTGCTTCTGAGAGTTCACCCAGGTCTGAGGCTTCTGCAGGGCCTGGAGGTTGGATCCTGCCCGGGGCAGCTGTGGCTCAGCGCTCCCACCTGCACCGCATCGTTCCCGGAACGGGGCTGGAGAGCCCTCCGGTGTGCCTGGGGAGGAGCAGGCTCTGCTGTTCCCTCCCCAGCTGGGCTGAGCTGGCCAGGCAGTGAAAAGGCCTGCAGGTGTTTTTAGCCGACAGATGTGGGCATGAGCCTCTTGCTGAGCTAAAAGGGGAATAGGAAAACCCTACCTGGCTGGCTGGTGTGGTGCTGTGACAGTTGTCACTGACTGTGGGTGTCACAGGGGCTCCATCTCTATTTGTAAAGGCAGAAGGGGATAGGGCTTGGCTTTCTCTCAGTTTGTTTATTTGCCCAAAATTCTCACAGGGTGAGAGCAGCTTGGGTGCTCCTAAAATTCTGCCAGTCCTTATTTTGGGGTGGGTTTAAGCAGAAGTGAGCAGAGCCTGCCATGAGCAGCTCACGTGATGAGGGTGGCTGGAAATGGAAGGACACGCCGGAGCGCCGTCCCAGTCACGCCGCTCACTGCCCCACGCTGCTTTGTCTGGGCAGGAAGAGCTCAGATTCAACCTGATCTTGTGACTGTCCTTAGCAGCTGCTGGGGTAGGGAATCTGTCATCTTTTGTTACCCTGTGTTGGAGGATTTTGTGCGGTCCCATCGGGGCATTTTCACTCTTGTGTCAGTGCCTGTTCCGTGGACGGGGGTAGGGCTGGTGTGTGCACTCTTTAGGAAAGATGCTGTTGTTTTGAGCCTGCAAGAGTGTTTTTCATCCCTTCCACAAAGGCCCATTCTTTGTTGTCCCAAATTAGGATGAAACGCTTCCCCTTTCAGCTGCTTCCCCCATTGCTTGATGTCTATTTAAACCCTCAGCCCAGAGGCTTCTCGGCAAACAAGCTCTCATCCTTTCAGGTGGCATTTCCCTTTTCTCATTGTTCCTGGCAATCTGTACATGTGAAACTTCACAAAGGTTTCTTCGTTCTCGGTGTCTTTGTGTTGATAAACCTCAGAAACGGGCACCCACGCCATCCACAGCCTCCCCCTGCCTGGTGGAGTCACAGCATCCCTCGGGTGGGAGGCAAACTCCAGCCTGGCAGACAACCCATCCCTGCTGCTCCTCATCCAGCTGTGTGAATCCTGCTTATCTGAGGTGGGGGGGTGTGTCTGCTTGAGGTTTGCCTCCATGGATCAATTAGCTGGGTTGCAGTCAAGGCCAACAAGTCCCCAAAGGACTGCTCATTAAATGGAAATTGTTCCCAGATGGATCTGGCCTGAATGCCGGGTGGGTGCTAATCCTGTAGGGAACTCGGATGGTGTGAAGGAATGGCTGTGTGGGTCTAAATCTGCTTTTGCTGGCACAGAGCACACCCAAAACCCGGGCATCTCTGTGGCCCTGAGCTGCCAGATAGCGGTGCAGGGTTTAGAAGTGATGGCAGGACAGTGAGTATTAAACAGCATCCCACCTGCTCCTTGTGGTCTCCAACCAGAACATCACCACGAGGTGATTTCTTAGGATGCTCGTGGCTGTCACGTCACTGAGAGGTGATGGAGAGTGATGGATAGGGCCTGCATGTGGAGAAGGGGATCCCTCCTGGCTTGTCTTCTCTATGGATTTTTGGGCTGATAGGGATGTAGCCCTGATGGCTGGATTAGGCCAGCCCAAAGGATGGTGCAGCTCAGGGTTCTGCCCTCTTTGCTCACTGCAGTGGGACTGGCCCAGGCTCTCCAGTCCCTGCATCTTCCCCCTGTGCAGCCTGCCCTTCTTCACATCTGCGGGTTTGGCACATCTGGGATGCAGTGGTGGCCTCCAGCACTGAGTCTGCTTCTTCCCAGAGGTGAGCACGGGGTTTGGAAAGGTTTCAAGCCCTTGGGCTCATTGTTCTCCTCTCAAATGTAAGTGTGAATGGTGCAGTGATGGCAGTGCTGTTGGTTGCTTGAAGATGCTCAGGGGATGAACAGCCTGGTGGGGTTGGCCACTGCTGGCTGTCCCACTGCTGGGTGGGTGCCCAACTCTCCTTGGGCTGTCTCCTTGTTTGGGCACTTCCTTTCTTCTCACTGACAGTGATGGTGGTGGAAGTGTGTGTGAATCTCAGCCTCACTTGCCCTTGGCCAGAGCGTGATGGGGAACAGCCAGAAACGTCCTTGCCATCATCTGTCTTTTGTGGCGCTGCAGCCAGCGGTGCTGGAATTAAACTGAAGGGTTTGGGCAACCAAGCCAGGGACTGAAAAGGCTCCTGGGTTCCCAGCAGGGCCTCCACAATGGCAGGAAGCAACTTCTAAAGTTTCCTTTGGATACACAGGGCCTTGGGGGAAAGATTTACTTGCTTGTTTATGCTGTAAGTTAATCTATTTAGTGGGTTTGGCATTAAAGCTCACAAAAAGCCCTCTGAAATGGTCACGCTGCTTGTTTGTAGGGCTTTGTTTCTCACTTACTTTGTCTCACAGCTGGAGTAGTTAAGCAGAGAGGGAGCCAATTGAAATCTCACGTGTAAACTTGTTTTTCCGAATAGGCTGGAGGAATTAACACCAGCTCTTACTGCCCCTCATCACGAGGGAGCTGTGGGGGGAAGGCAGTGTGGGGCAGGGGTTGGGTCCCCTCTGGGAGGAATCCTTCTGCTCTGGGCCACCTTGCTGGGATGTAGGATGGGCCCTGGTCCTACTGAGGATAATTTTTGCAAAAAAAAAAAAAACCAACAAACCCAAACCAAATCCCAAACAACCCAGCACCCCTCCCTGTGAGCCTCTGTAGCAGAGGAGGGAGCAACATGACATGTTTTTTTTTTTTTTTTAGGGGGGGCAAGAAGTCTTGGGAAGAGTTTGGAGTGGCACAGGAAAGTGCTGGATCAATGGAACAAAGAGTGGGTGATGGGAGTTTTTCATGGTGTCTCAGTATCACTGTTTCCCCTTTTGTTTGATGATATCCTGAATACAATAGTGCCACCCATGTGTAACCTTGCACTGTAAAAATGGATTTTCCCCATGGACCATGCACACAGAAGGTGATGTAGGAAGCATGGGGCACAGCTGGGGTTGAGGTCTATACCTACAGTAGCAGGTGCTGGGGTCCCTCCCAAGCTGAACAACATTTCCTTGCAGCATCTTCATCTTGGGAGGGAGCCCAGCACCTGCTCCGTGTGGACATGGACCTCAGCTCCAGGTACCCATATGCTTTTGGGGAGGGTGTCTCCTGCTGAGCATGGAAATACCTTGAATCCTATCAGCTTTACCTCATGTGAGTGGCCACAAGACCTTTCAGACAGGGATGTCTCCTTGTGCTCTGCCCCACCAGGCTGAACAGCCACCCTGGAAAGTGTTGGGAGGGACTGTTTGATGCTGTCATGTCCTTCACTTCCTTCTTGGCAGGGGCAGCTTGGGCTGCTGCCTGTATTTTGGGAAACACCTTTTTTCCTCCCTCCTAAATTCTACACTTGCTGAATTTTTTATTTTTTCCCCCGGTCCTCCCCTGTGACACTCAGCAACTTCTCTGCTGATCTTCCACCTTCCCTAAAGAGCAGCCCTGGAGTTTCCACCACATCCTGCTGACAGCACCCAGCACCCTGCTGGGCCGAGACCAGCACCAGGGCCATCTCCAGCCTAAACCTTCTGGGGCTTGACAAAGAGCTTGTAATTGGCTTTGGTGTTGGGTGAAATTTTAACCTTTATCACTCGTGTGATAAAGACTGATGGAAGCTAAAATTGACACTTGCATCATGTGGCGAGGGGGTTTCATAATTGGTGCCAGGAACAAGCACATTTCCTCTCTGAAAAGTGAGTATATAAAACTGATCTTCTCTTACTCAGATCAGATGTATGTCATTGCTGTTGGTTTTTTTTTTTTTTTGAGGAGAAAAGGGTTTTTCTTACCCTGGCTGAGTTTTGCCAATTTGAGTGGTCGTGGATGGGGTTGGGGTTGTTGATGTCCTGGGTGACCTCTCCACACCCATCACAGGCTGGCTGGGAGCCCTGTGTGGATGCCAGGCAGGTGTGGAGGGTGTCCCTCCCTGCCTGGCACCGGTGGCAGAGTTGCTATTGCTGATAAGAGCAAGAGGAGATGGGCTTTGATCCTGCTCCCGGCCAGAAAGCAAAGCCTGAAACCTGCCAGCCTCGGTCTGGTGGGTCAGAGGGGGAGCAAAGTGCTGATGGAGGGGAAATAAAAAACACAGGGTAGGGCTGGCATCCCCCCTCCTCCCCTTTTGGGTTTTTTCTTTTCAGAAAGTTACTGTTAACATCAAGATGTACTTTACAATGATGAAATCCGAGAAATTACCACAGGCTCTGTAGCTGCTCACATGCCTCAAGGCAGGAGGATTGAAAAGGCAATGGAGTGCAGACTGGAAGGGCCATCAGGACTGGAAAGGCTGCTGAGGGTCCCTCCCTGGCCTTGGGACAGGGAATGTGTTCCCTCTGTAGTTCTTTTTGAGTCTCTTCCTGCTTGTTCTGCCTTCAAGCACATGGGCACAGATAAGTCTCTTCCTCTCTACAGCAGCCTTTCTGTGACTGAATCCATCCCATTTCCCACCTCCTGCAGGCCAGAGCATATTTTCTCCCCGTGCTCCAGTTTGAGCCTTGTCCTTCAGCATCTCCAGGAATGGGACTTCTGCAGTTTCCTTCAGAAACCACTGCAAAATATAATTGACCTTATTCTAAACACCAGGGAGAAACATCCCTCCCTGTGCCTTTCACTTCCCAAATGCTGATAATTGAACCATGCAAGAGTGCTGTTACAGGAGCTAAAAATAATAGAATATGGAGATGAAGGGTGCCAATGGTGAGAGCATCTCTGATTGAAAGGACCTGCAGTGAGTCACTGGGTGAGAAATGTCATTTTGGAGGAGAGAAGGTACCACAGCAACTGTTCTTAGTGGGACTGATTTAGAGATTTGTATTTATTTCTCACCATCAGAATGCATCAAGGCTTTAAAGGGGTAGTGAGTGGAATTCCCCCGTTTATCTGTTTGTCAAGAACACACCAGACCCTGTCCTGAAAAAATGGTAATTTTAAAAAAGAACATTTTAAAAATAAGTCAAGAGGAAGTCTCAGTTTGCAGAATGGCTGGTGGGGAGGTTCACAGGCAGTTCTGTGCTGGACACTGGTGCTGATGTGGTTTCAGTTTCCCCTAAACGCTGCGCTGGGGTCGGGTGCTGGTTGTGGTCTCCACGTAGTCACCCTGTTCTCACTGACAAACTCAGAACAAGGGAGTCACTCACAGAGAGTCCCAGAGTAGTCTTCAAGTGGCTTCAGCTTGTGTGAGTCTGTGATAACATCACAGGCTGCTTCTGTTCCTCAAGGAAATGCATCATTAGGGTAAAATTCAGACCTGGATATGGAAGCTACAAACCTTCAAACGACTGGTTTGAGCTCAGGTCAGTTGAGATGCAAAGCCAATGAAAAATGTTGTCATTCCCACTCAATTATTGTCAAATGTCTCTAGAGGAGGCACCACTCAGATGATCAGAGGGATGGAGCAGCTCTGCTGGGAGGAAAGGCTAAGAGAATTGGGATTGTTCAGCCTGGAGAAGAGAAGGCTTTGGGGTGATCTTATTGTGGCCTTTGGGTACCTGAAGGAGCTACAAGAAAGATGGGAGGGAGATTTTTACAAGGGCCTGGAGCGACAGGACAGAGGCAACGGCTTCACACTGACAGAAAGGAGAATTAGATTAGAGATTTGGAAGAAAATCCTCCCCGTGAGGGTGGGCAGGCCCTGGCACAGGTTGCCCAGAGAAGCTGTGGCTGCCCCTGGATCCCTGGAAGTGTCCAAGGCCAGGTTGAACGGGGCTTGGAGCAACCTGGGCTGGTGGAAGGTGTCCCTGCCCATGGCAGGGGTTTGGAACAAGATGATCTTGAGGGTCTCTTCCAACCCAAACCATTCTGTGATTCTTGACATCTCCTCTTGTCTTCTGCTGCCCAGCACTGAGGAGGGTGGGTGCTGTGCCCCCACTGCAGATTTGCACCCAAATGCTGAACCCAGCATCCACAACTGCTGAGCTGCTGCCCTTCTCATGCTCTTCCAACAGTTCCTATGAGATCCCAGGACTGGAAAAGGTGTCTCCTTTGTTGGCATCCCACACCTTCATTTGCTGCCAGCACTGCTGATGGGGCAGGTGGAAGTGACGCAGCATGTCCATGTTTTAATCCCACACTTGTTGGCCTTGACTGGATTGCAGTTTCCAGGTTGCTCTTATTGCACATTGCTGAGACTGCTTTTCTCTTACTTCATCCAGCTGCGCAGGGACAGACTGAAAGGATCAGAGGGGTTTTGTGTGAGCTCTGAGGGTCTCCTGAGCTGCACGTGGTCTCAGTGAAGCTGATCCCATGATATCTCCTGCAAATGACTGACTGCTGTGACTTCATGCTAAAACTAGAACCAGGGCATTGCTCTGGACTTCTCCTGGTGTGAGCAGAAGCTGAGCCTGGTGCAAACTCAGCCCTTTGTGCTGTGTCTCCATCCAGCCCTTGCACTGTGCTTTGCAGTTGCTTTACCTCAGTGTCTCTGCTCAGGCTGAGAAGGAGACTTGATTTTCCCACTTCATTAAAGTGAAATCCTGGAAATGAACTCCCTGGAGCTTGGTCAGTAATATTGTGATGAGAAGTTTATTACCAGGATGATAACATGGTGACAGTTTCACTCTGAAATCACTAAAATTTTGTTGTGGTTGGGTTTTGTGCATTTTAGGGGCAGCCCCGCCTGCCCCTCAAACTTTTGCTTACTAAAAAATGACTGAAAAAACCTGACTGGAGAGAGGAGAGCCAGTGACAGCCCCAAACAGCAGCCAGGATCCTCCAGGGGCAGTTGGATGCTGGAGCTTCCTTGTTCCTCTGCCATCACTTGTGTCAGTCAGCCTTGGCAGGGTGGGGGAGAGACTGGATCTTCCCTCCTGGAGGGATGGGGAGGTGCTTGGTTACAGGCACAGGGGAGTTGATTTTTATAACCTCAGGGCACAGTCCATGGCTGGGAATTAATGGGAATTCTGCCCCTGGGTGAAGATCCAACGCAGGTTAGGTGTGGAAATGAGACCTGTGCTGGCCTGTCCCACACACTCTGTGCTCTTGGTGTCCATTGCTATTTGTTGCCAGCCCTCACATGCCCCAAACAACTAAGCAACCATGCATTTATTTTCTCTTATCTGTGATTTCTAGGTTATCAGTGCTCTGCTGTAGTGCATCTGTGTGTAAACAGCCCCACAAAATTGACCTGAGGCAGTTTTGAAGTGCAGGTTCCATCTCCAAAGGTGGGAGTAACTTGGAGCAGAGACTTTAAAGTGGCGCTTGTGGAGCTTTCTGGGACTGGTGTTTTATGGAGAGCTGCTCACTCCAGCCTCTGGCACTCTTCCTCAGAGCTCACACCTGGCTGTCCAGAAGTGGAAAGAAACCTAGTGAGGAATCCTGGGAATTTTCAGCAGAAAAACAATCCCTTGTAAAAAAAGTTGGCCTCTGCTTTTGTTTCTTACGAGTTGGATTTGGGAGGGGGGAAAGAAGTAAAGCTAAACTGAGTGAGTCTAATTGCAATTTCCATGTTCCCATTATTGCATTCTCTGAGCTTCTTACAGGCTTTGAAACATTTGGTTGTGCAACTGCTGGCTAAGGAAGGAAGTGTGATTATTCCTGTTTTGCATGTGGGAAGCAGCTTAGGAGAATAAGGATGGGAGTTGTCTGGCTTAAAGATGCCTGCCTGAAAATTTAGGCCTGTAGTTTAACCACGTTTTTGGGCCGTCCCTGAAGTGGGGTTCAAACTGGGTGGGTGAGCTGCCCTCCGTGGCAGGTGCTCTCTCTGCCTGTAGATGTTGATTTGTTTAGTCACCTCATTTTTTGCATAGGTAAAGTTGGAGGCAATGAATCCTGCCCTGGGATAGACCCAGTGTGACCACGGAGCTTCGCAGCAGAGCAAAGAGTTGAGGTAGATTTTCCAAAGTCACTGATTTTTTTTTTTAATTTTTTTTTTTTTAATTTGTGCCTTGGTCTCCTCCATCAATTTTTGGGGCTCAGGATGATATTCCTCAAGTTCAGAACCTTAATTACATCATTGCAAGAAACAAGACACCAAGAGTTTTGGCTGGTCTGTGTTGCCTTGGTGTGTTGTCGGCTTTGCAGCAGGTTCAGGGTGTGAGGTGCTGGTCAAGAGCCCTTGTGGGGACACCAGCAGAGCTTCTAGGGGTCCAGGGAGTTCAGAGAAGGTGTGAAACCCTGCCAGGAAGTCTGACTGAACAATGGTTGTGCATGTCAGTAGGAGTGCTGCATCCAGCTCTGGGGGCTCCAGCTCAGGAAGGACATGGGGATGTTGGAGCAAGTCCAACAGTTGGTGTTGCATCCCCAGTGGTTCTCTCTCCCTCTCTGAGCAGCTGCACTTTGGGGATTTTTTGGAGGGGATCTGCTTAATCCACTCACGGGGCAGGGCTGTCCTGCTCAGCAGTGGTGAGACCTGCTGATACCTTCTCTTGTGCCCCTGCTCTGAGGTTGCAGCTGTTTATTGCTACTGATGCTGTCTGTGTGTGCAGTGGGAAGTGTGGGAAGTCCTGTCCCTGCCTCTCTTGCTCTGACACTTCCTTACCAATAACTTGTGCCCAGTGGAGGAAGCTCTGGGAGAAGAGAGGCTGGTCAGGGTGGGGTCAAGTTATGAACTACTTGATCAATGGCCTGAATGGCTCAGGAAAGTGAATCTGCCCATCTGCATGACCAATGAACTTAAAACTTTCTCTGCTCATAACAAGCCATGAAAACAGGCAGCTCCATCCCTCAGATTTAAGGTACCCTGTCTGAAAGGCTGTAGGTGTCTCTTGAGGAGTATGAACGGCCACTGATACCAAAACGCTGACAAATTTTATTAGTAGTGCATCCTAGAAGGGCAAATGTTGACCTCCCCTTATTTCTTTTTTTTTTCCCCAAACCATCAGATTGCTGGACCAAGGCCCTTCAAAGCCAGGAGTTTTCTTTCTGAGGACTGACTCAACATACCCACAGAACCCCCTCTGAGTTTTGCTGTGAGGATTTGGTCCATCTGAGAAAGTGAATTTTCCCTCTTTGCTCTGGGAAATGGGAGCCCTTAAAGGTGGCACATCTTGTGATGGCTCTGTGTGTTTTTTCTCCATAACTCCCAGGGAGGTGTAAATTATGGATGTTGTGTTCTGACCTTGTGACTGTTCCTATGCGTCTTCCTGCTAATTAATGCACTGTAATTATGGTGCTAAGAGATACTACCTCTAAAAATACCTAGAGGTGCCTCTCTGGTGAGAAGGTGATGGAATGTGTTAAGACCTGATCCATTCTTTAGCTGTGCTGTAGAAAGCTCCTGGTAATGGGGCTTATCAAACCCCCTTGGGGAAGGGATGCAGGAGATTCTGCCCTCTAATTGGGGGTGAGATTTCCATTGGTGTCAGCAGAAACCCTGGATACTGTGACTGTAAGGAAAGCCTTCTGTGTTTGGAGTCTGCCATTCAGACTGGAAAACAGACCCAAGCTGCTTGGGGCCAGTGTAAATCCTGGCCCTCATGCCCACACTGAGCAAATGAGGAGAAGTCCAGCCTTTAAATGAATACCACCATGGTGGGAATGAGCAGAAAGAATGTTTCCTTCAAGTGGTTCAGTTTGGCTCCTTTAGCATCAATGTGGGTAGAGTCCAGCTCCATGGACACGCAGGGAGGAGTGGATATCTTGGCTCCTCTGGGTCTGCTCCTCCCCAGCACAGGCTGGTGCTGCACGGCCGTGACAAGAGGCCAAGGGAACTGACCCCTTCAAACAGGGAGAGAAGGCTCTAGGGTCGCTTGAGCCCAACTTAGCCACGTCTGTCATCATTTAGGGCAGCACAGAAAGTCACTGCTTGGACCTGGACAGCTGCTTTTGTGTGTCTTTCCTTCCCCAGCCCCTCCATCGCTGCCCAGGTGCCCTGCTGTGGCATCTCACAGCCTGGTGAGTGCCAAGAGGACACCACAGTTATTTCTGACCGGATCATTTGTGTGTGGTCTTTATTTTTGTATCTTCTTGAGCGCGACTGTTGAGTTTCCTGGAACTTGCTTGCCCCAAACCCGGGCCCTTTGCATGTTACGTTGCGCGGCGTGGCGGGTGCCGCGTGTGGCTCTCGGATGTGGCAGGAGGGTGAAATCATCGTCCAGAATAGGAAATGGTGGCACAACTTCCTCCCCCTCCACGGCTCCAGAGCACTTCTCCTTTTGGCGCCAGCGGGCGGGAAGGTGAAGTGAGAAGATCTCTGTTGAAAATGCAGAAGTGCAGGTTGCTCTGGGAAACCATCTCCATGGGCAAAGCCCTCGGCTCCGGCCGGTGGGGAGGGGGGATGTGTTTGTGTGGATGGATTGAGCCGTGTGGGTTGTGGCTTCCTCTTCAGACGGGAAGTCTGCTCGGTGCGTAACGAGGGGCAGAGGATGGGTGGGCTGCAGGCTCTGCAGTCCTCGCTCTGGACAGTTGCCTTCTCCTGTTCTTCTGCCTCGGGGAACCAGCAGTCCGTGTCCTCGCTTGCCCGTGGGTTATCTCAGGTGTCAGCCCTGCTCGTGGAACACTAATCCCACAGATCCCACTCTCTGTGATGATCTATCTGTCTTGTCCTGGAGTCAGAGAGAGCCCTCATCCAAGCCCGAGCTGTGCTCGTGTGGATGCTGTTGGCTGTTCACGGTGGGTGCTGCTGGGAAGGGGTTTGGGCTGGAATTTTCTTCGACCTCATTTGATTACCGAGTCCTACGTGCTCAACAGTAGGGGAAAAAACACCACAGGGAAAGCAGCTTGTGCAAAAACACCTACAGCCACTGCATTTCCAGAGACACAAATGACTTTCCGAGGTCACATGAACAGATCCTGCAGCAGACCCTGAGCCTGGGAACGACTCAGCCGTGGCACAAGGCAGATGAGAGGCTGTGGGAGGCTGTGGGGGGAGATAGGAGTGGACCCATGGGGAAAAGCAGAGGCAGTTAAGGGCTTTAGTGTGCTGTAGATGAAGATGTGCCATGGATGAAGATGACTGAGGGTCATCTCTGTGGGCTCCTGGGTCTCACAGCCATCCACTGCAGATCTTTCCTCTTCCAAGCTCTACTGGGCACAAGAGTTTCTGCTGCAGCTGCTGGGGCTTTGGGGTGGAAGGAAGAAGGGGATTCTGGTGGAAGGAAGGAGCATCCCCACCGAGGAGAGCAGCCTGTGCACCTTTCAGCCCAGCTCTGCTTCTGCTGGAGCAGGGTGTTCTCTGGCTGTTTAGAGAGAGGCTGAGGTTGGGAGGGGCTGGAAGGAAAGCTGTTGTTGGGAGTGTTGTGTAGAGAGGAGGTGCCATCATGAGGGAAGTGTCTGTGAGCATTGGCACTGAGAACAGGCAGAGCAGAGCAGCTGTGAATGGCACAACAGCTGGTGCAGGACCTCTGTGCTCTTCCCAGACCTACCAGGGGTTTGCCCTGACACCTTGGGTGAGTTACCTTTTCTCCTCTTGGCTTTTCTCAGCCCTTTCTCCTGCCAAGGGCACGTTGGAGCAGCGAGTCCACATGTTTGGGGCCACAGCACAGGCTGCCACCCCCAGTTCTGCCAGAGGGATGTGAAGGGGGATCAGTCCACAACTGACAGTGCTGGGCTGCCAGATGTCCTAGTGCAGAGGTGCTGTTCCTGTGAATTTTGCTTCTCCTACGTGAGCTCTTCTGCAGGAGGGCTAGAGATAAGATTTGGAATATGCATAGGGAATTATGGAATGTTTACATGTGTACACCCCCAGAGGTAAGAATTTTGTAGCCCTTGTTAGAAGGGTCTGTCGAGTCCTGTGTGTGTCACTGACGTCTTCCAACATGCAGAAGGCTGTGATCTAGATCAGCTGGAGGACTGAGCTTCTACAAGTAGGGCTGTTCTGCTCCATTCCAAGCTGAAATGGCCAAGCCCAGGGTCTGGGCTAAGACATGTTTGATTTGGGTGGTTTGTAGAGTATTTTCAGGTTTGCCTTTCTTGCTGATACGAGAAGTTGTGGTTCAGCCTCTGTCGCTTGGTTGGGTTGTGAGTCTGAAGCCAAATAAAAAGGCTGCAGCTTCGTGTCTGAGAGGTCACCTGCAGCATGGGGAGCACCTGCCTGGTGATCCTTCACCTTAGACTGGGGGTTTTGTCTTTGAAAGTCAAAGCAATCCCAGAAGAGCCACCTCCATCCCCTGTGAGGGTGCAGCCCAAGGGAGTGCTGCTGAAGGGGTGGCTGCAGGGCCACCTCTCCCAGCTCTTGGTGTCACCACAGCAGTGTTCCTGCTGGGCTCTGGAGCTGCTGTGGTGCACATTTGATCACAAACAGGCACAGCAGCTCTACCACCATGCACACAAAGTTCTCTGCACTGTTTGGACATTGTTTCTTGGGATCCAGGTTGCTGCTGAAACTGCTGAACTTCCAAGAGGGTGTCTTTATTGGGATGGGATGGGATGGGATGGGATGGGATGGGATGGGATGGGATGGGATGGGATGGGATGGGATGGGATGGGATGGAGGATCGTGGTCTGTAGCACTAAAGGACAAATGAGGGATCCCTTTGACAGTAGATTTAAGCCCAGATCTCTTGTGTCCTTGCAGGCAGCCCAGTCTGCAAAGCCATTCTGCCCTTGCCAGGGATGCTGTAGTGCTTTAGGAGTGAAGAACATCAAATCTCTCTGGTGACCAGTGACAGGACCCCAGGGAATGGCTGGAGCTGTGTCAGTGGATGTTTAGGCTGGATATTAGGAAACGGTTCTTCCCCCAGAGGGTGGCTGGGCATTGAACAGGCTCCCTGGGGCAGTGGGCACAGCCCCAAGGCTGCCAGAGCTCCAGGAGTGTTTGGACAATGCTCTCAGGAACTTGGTGGGATATTGGGGTGTCTCTGCAGGGCCAGGAGCTGGAGTGGATGATCCTCGTGGGACCCGTCCAACTCGGGATATTCTGTGAAGCAGAGGCTTTGTTTGCCACCAGAATTTTCAGTGGGGTAAAGTTTCACGTGTACAGGACTGAACCTTGTTCCCAAAACTAAAGGCAGGAGGTAAATGCACACAGAGTCTGTGCCTGCCTCCTCCAGCCACTGAGCAGGGTCCTGTGTGGGTTCCTTTGAGGTGAACTCCCTCCCTTCCAGGTGATGGGTTGTTGTGGGAGTGAGAAGCTCTTCCAGCCTGGGGCCTATCTAAAAGCTCGATGCTTCAAAAGATTTTCACTTTCCCCCCTTCCCCAGCTCTAAATTGGGACAAGCGCTTTGAAGCCTTAACTGCAATTATGAATCTTCCTCTGTTCCCAGGTTCCCCCTAATTGGCTTCCTGTGAGAATTTACAAAGCTGGTAAAAACAAAACTGATTTTTTTTTTTTTTCTTGTGGGGGAGTTGGTGGCGTGAGATTCCTGAGCCCAAATAAAACTCAGCTCAGCCGGGCCCTCTCCGTGTGCTGCTGTTCGAGGCTGGGCCCGCCCCGTGCCCAGATGCTCACAAGGGTGGCATTATCTGAAATGTAAGCTGATTTACATGCTTGCATTTGGAAAGTGCTAATCTATTTTGATTTTTTTTTTTTCTTCCCCCTCTTTTTCCCTGCCCCTCCCCTCCCTCTTTTTCTTTTCAGCCCTCTCTAATCTTCTGTGCTCTCTGCCAGGTTCCCAGCTCCTTTGGCTGGAATAGGCCCCAGCTAAATCCTTTATCTGTCTATTTGGCAACCCTGGGCGAAGTAGTTAGCAAACGAATGACACTTTTTCCTGGCTCATTAATTAGATTTACTGAGCTGAGTGGTTGCTGCTGCTGCTGCAAGAGTCTGCACAAGGCAGTTCTGTATTTTGTTTCTTAGAAATTTGAGGTTTAAAAGAAACAGAGTTCCAAGGCAGTTCTGGTACGAGTAGTTAAATCCATGGTTCCCCTGCGTGCACTGCTGTTGAGAGCACGTGTTTTTCTCATGTGTGGCTTTATTTCTGCAACTTGCTGCTGCATGAGCAGTTCTGGTTGTGTGTTTTTTTGTGCATTTTTACTGCTCAAGAAGTTTGAGGATGGGTACCTGTGCTGGGTGCTCGTGGCAGGATATGATGGTTAAGGCAAGTGGTTCTTGTGGCTTAGAAATAACCCCTGTGAAATATTGGTGTGTTTTTATGTGTTATAAAAATGCTGTTTGACATGTCCTGCTCTGCCAGCTTTGCCTGCCAGGGTTATAAATGGGATTGGGAAGGCTACAATAGAAAATAAAAACGACAGGATGAAAGAAAATTACTCTTTCACCTTCACCTGCCACTGCTTTCCTGCCGGTGGCTGAGGGGGTGTGGTGCAGCAGGAGCCCCTGCTGCTGCTTTTGGAGGGGGAAACTGAGGCACAGAGAGGTCTCTCCCCATGCCTTGGCACCAGAACTTGGGGGTTTATTGCAGGCTTTGGGTTCCCTCTGTAACCACTTGACAACACTGTTGTCTTCTCGGCTTGAGCAGTCTGGAAGGAAGGTCAGTGTTGGTGTCTTGTCATCCACTGCAATCTGGGAATCCAGTGCCAGGGAGCTGGGGCAGCCTGTGGAGGCTGAGGGATGCTCGTGGTGCTGATGTGCTGCTGTTGCCATCATCCCGTTTACAAATTGGGATCACTCAGCCTGTGCTGGCGACAAGGGGAGAGAAGTCCTGGGCAGTACTTAAGCTCCTCACGTGTAGGACACTTCATTTGTCGGTGTAAACCTCCAAAACTAAAATTGCTGACTTGCCCATGGCTGGATGGGGTGATGCAAAAGACTGATAGACGTGTCTTTGCTGGCTTGTCCTCCCTCCGGTCCTGCAGATCCACGGGGAGAGGGCACTGCTGTGAGCTCCCGTTCCTCGAGATTGCTGAGGCTCCCTGCATAAAAAAGGGACATCCAGGAGGAGACCCGGAGTCCCTTTGCCTGTTCTCACGTGAGCGTTTGACCCAGGTAGATTTGCATGCTGTGAGCTGGCACCTCGGGAGGGTGATCCTGCTCCTCCCCTGGGCACAGCCCGCAGCGATTGAGGCTCTGACCGTGCCCAGAGCAGGGTCTGCCCCATCATCTGGTGTTAGTGGCCGTGAGGGGCTCTGGTCCTCCTTTCCTGGCCGTTGCCGGGTGGGACCAGTCGAGGGAAGCGCTGCCAAGCCCGGGCTCATGCAGAGGTAAGTGCTTTTACCACGGGTTTCCTAAAGTGACGATCCCTGTTAAATTTTAGCGTGTCACGACCAATGGGAGACAACTGAAAGCTCAGAAGGGAAGAGGATGTTCAGCAATTTTTTAAAAGCCGGGGTTGGTGCCAGCTTCAACAGGCAGACCCAAAAAAAAGGCTGCCTCGAGGAAGGGCTGGCTTTGTGGCTGCATCCCTGCGCTCCCGGAACTGCTTTGCTGCTGTGGCTGCAGGCAAAGCCAAGCAGGGATGCTCCGTGCGCTGTCTGATCCCTTACCCTGCCTGCTGAACCCCTTCAAACCGGGCTGGGTGGTGCCTTGGCTGATCCAAAGTGCAAAGCCCGCCGGTGAACTGGGGCTGGCACCGCTTGTGCCTGTGAAAACCATCCCAGTGCGTAGAGACGAAGAACTGCCGCGGTTCCTGGAAGGAGTTTTGTAGGCAAAGAGCTGGGGGAGGAGAGCAGAAATAGCTGCGAAGTGTCACAAAGCTGTGGCCAAACGCAATTCGCACTTAACCCACTTGAGAGTTGCCCTCCCAGCGAAGCGGCGAGTGTTTATCTACCAAGGACCCGCCGCTGGGAGAGGCGGATTGCCGGCTAATTGGCCCTGCGAAAGCCGGAGGGGCCAGGCTGGCTAATTAGGCTGGTCTTTACACCTCCCCTGTTAATTTGCAGAGTGGAGGATATTCCCGGAGGGAAGTGGACTTCCCCGGGAGGTGACCCTGGGTCCTTTGATCCCTCCTGGGGGTGAGCCGGGATTGTGCAGCTGTGAGACACAAGCCTGAACTCTTGTCAAAATAACCTCGCAGTTATTTGGAGTTAACATTTTGAAGTTAAAAGCAAGGAAACAATTTGAAGTCTCCCTGGAGGTAAGTGAGAAGGGGAATAGGTTGCTGCCGGCCTGGGAGTGTTGGGGTGGGAAGTCCAGATCTGGGTCGAGCATCCCCCTGTACTGGCAGAGTGACCTCACTTGGCTGAACCTGGGCTGTGTCTTTTCTAAAGAAAATTAAATTTAAAAAAAAAAAAAAAAAAGGCCATCTAGGCACTTCTCAGAAATAGTCCCCAAACAACCAGCTGAATTCAGGTGTGACCTGAGTTGCGAGTGTTGCAGATGAGATGGAAAGGGTGGGAAAGCCGAGAAAAGCACAGACAAAATGTGGTGGCTGGATTTTATAGCAGCTCTGAGGGGGGGAATGCTCTGGGTTTAGGGTGCTATGGGGATCACAGACTCACAGCATAGGTCAGGCTGGGAGGGACCACAGTGGGTCACTGGTCCCACTCCCTGCTCCAGCAGGGCCGTCCCAGAGCACATGGCACAGGATTGTGTCCAGAGGGGTCTGGAATATCTCTGATGAAGGAGACTCCACACCCTCTCTGGTCTCTCTTTCAGTGCTCAGTCACTGCACAGGGAAGAAGTTCTTCCTCATGTTCATGTGGAGCTTCCTGGGCATCAGTTTGTGCCTGTTGTCTCTTGTCCCATTGCTGGGCCCCCCCTGAGCAAGCCTGGTCCATCCTCTGCCCCCTTCCTGCAAATGCTGATGGATGTAGGACACTTGTCCTGCCACAGGCTTCCTGAGTGACCTGGACAAAGTTCCCTGTCTCTGCACGGACAATAGTGCTGTTTTCTTCCTTGGAGGAGTGATTTGAGGATAAAGGCATTAAATAATGCCCAAGTCTGGTGCTGAGGGAATGGGAGGTGAATAATTTCCAAAGGTCATGGCTCCTGGGGGGAGCTGGTGCTAATCTGGGCTTTGGGAATCAAATGTTTCAGCCTTAAGGCTGTTGTTTCTCCAACACAGCCTGGAAACTGTAAATTGTTTCAACTCTCAAAGCCCTGCAAGCACCGGGGCTGTGTTCTGTTTCTGCAGCTCTCTGATAAAGCAGGATGTGTCCAATGCCCCATTGGAGGGGCTCTGTCCATAGCTGTGCCCCTCACAGGGCACTGATGCATCCCTCTGATCAGAGGCTGCTCCAGGAGGTGACTGTGGTGAGCAGGACTATGAGGACTTCCAGGCACAGGGTTGGGAACAGAGGAAAAACTGATGGGAACAGGGAAGGTTAAGGTTGGCATCCATACTGTGGTGGTGCAGGATGGAAGGGAGGGACCTCCAGGCTTAAAACCAAAGCCAGGGCCTTCTGAGGCAGGCAGGGACTGTGTGGAGAGGAGTGTGATTGAGGCATTGTGGGGTTTTGGGGCTAGTTTTTACAGCACCCTGGCAGGTGGGAGCACAGCAGGATTTGGGTGCTCAGCTCCAGCACCACCCCCGTGGTTGGCACCTTTTGCAGTGAGGATGCACTTGGATGACTCTTTGCTGGTTGGCTCCCTGCCCCCAAAGAGACACGGGGGACAGGTCCCATCAGCACTTGAACTGGTCTTCCAGTAGGGAGAGCCCTGCTTCATCCCAGGAAATGTATCCTTGCTGGCAGCCCCGGATTTGGGAGAATCGGGCACGGACAGGGTTTGTCTTCATACCAGGGCCTCCAAGTTCCATTATTATCTGCTCCAGTTCAGTTCAACTTAAAAACAAGGCGGGGGGTGGGGGGGGTGTTAATCTGATCACGATTTGCTTTGGGGCTGGGGCCTCTTTTTTTTTTTTTTTTTTTTTTTTTTTTTTTTTTTTTTTTTTTTTTTTTTTTTTTTTTTTTTTAATTAGATAAGAAAATTTAATGTGGTGAAGCACTGGACTGGTTCCTACTTCAAAGAGATCCCCAGGCCATTCAGAGCAGGTATCACCACTGCAGCACAATTATAGAACAAAGAAAAAAAACAGAGACAAAACTAAAAACAGGAACCAGCAGATAAACAATACTCGGGTGCTGCTGGCGCTGAGCTGGGCTCTTTCCTGCCCTTAACCATCTGGAGAGTCAGCACTGAGGCTTGAGGGAGCTCAACTCTCCTGGTCAGCTCTTTCCAGCAGGGAAACCAGCCGGGAAATGATTGAAAAAAAAAATAAATAAATCCATTAGTAAAAAAATTTGTCAGAGTGTGAGCTGAGCACCTGGGTGTCCTCAGCCAGGATGCCCTGAGTTCACCACCCTGACCCAGGCAAGAGTTTTTGCCTGTCCATGCCATGGGGTTAATGCCTTGCTCCTGATGCCAGGAAGACACAAATGTTTCCGTGGGGAGTGAAGAACTGAGAGGCAGTGACTGGTGAGCTCTTGGGAAGCAGGGACACAGTCAGTGCTCGGTGGTTTGGCTGCCTCAGGGATGCTGGAGGAGGGCAAACCAGGAGAGGAGCATCCTTGGCAGATTCCTGCCTGGGTACCACTTTTCCCAGCTGATGTCATGGAGAACTGGTATGATGCTGGTTCCAGGGAGAGCCAGCTTGGTGGGGCTCAGTCTTTGCAACATGAACCTAAGCACTGGTGTGCAGAGGAAAATGTCTCATTTAATCAGAAATGAGAAGTTTCTTTTCTTTTTTTTTTTTTTTTT
>NW_020955711.1:477387-478798 GCF_003031625.1 Empidonax traillii
TTTTTTTTTTTTTTTTTTTTTTTTTTTTTTTTTTTTTTTTTTTTTTTTTTTTTTTTTTTTTCTGGCTTGATTTTTACTTTTTGAATCATGGTCAGATGAGTGCAAGCACTGTTTCGAAATGATGAGTTGCAAGGTTTCATTCTGAGTCCTCGAGGACCCCCTCTCTCTGCCTCTCACCTTGTGCACCCTCCAAAGCAGACGTATTTTATTTTAAATCCTGTCCACTGAGGAAGCCACTCACCTCAAGACAGTTTCTCTGATTATTTTGATCTTTTTGCTGAGTTTCTTGCAGCCCTGTGATTTAGTTTGCTGCTTTGGTTGCACACCCTTGGGAAAACTTGACCCTAAAGTCAAGATCCAGCATCTCCATTATCGTCAGAGCTGGTCCTAAGACCACCTCATGTGCTGACCTGCAGGTGGCACATGGCAAAGCTTCATCCTTGGCAGCTGGTACTTGATGCTGGGAGCACGGATGGACCTGCTTCTCACCAGTGAGTGGTGTGGGCCCTGCTCCTGATGCTGCAAAACATCTCTGTGACTTTATCAGCTCCAGGATAGTGGATCCCAGAGCAAAGGACAGCTAAGGTGGGCAGCGCTAGGGCTCTGAGTCTGATATTTTATTTTTTATGTCTTTCTGCGTGGCTTTATCTCAAAAAAAAAAAAAAAAAAAAAAAAAGGCAGTTACAGTTTGGAGTTAATGCTGTTTGTTTGCACCTCCTGGTTTTATGGGGTTTTTTTGGAGTTCACAGTGTCTTCACCTCCCAAGTGCCAGCCTTAAGCTCTGGCTGCTAACGCGGGTAATCTCGGGGATGGAATTTGGGAAATCCCGTTAAATAATTGCCCTTTGCAGCAACACAAATGGCCTTGGATGGAGGTGTTTGTGTGGAGCTGACTCGTCTTAGGCATTTCTCAGCTTCCTGGCGGCTTTCCCCTCTGATCGGCTGAGCTGGGGGCACTCGGTGCCAGCTGAGTAGAGCAAAGCTATGCCGGGAGGGGCTGGGGTGGGTGATAAACCGACCGTGATCGCCGTGAGCAGCAGGGGCACTGCCCCATCTACAGCAGTTGCGCTACTTCGCTGGGGTTCGAAATGTTTCTCCCCAGCCGCCCCGGAAACCTCTCCCCTCTTGTGGCTCCGCACAGAGATGCAGCTCAGGGCGGCCGAGCAGACCCTCACCCGCCTCCCCTGCCCCTGCTTTCGATGCACAGGGCGTTGTATTTTGGTTTTTTTTTTTTTTTTTTTTTTTGGTGGTGTCTCTCGGGGCTGTGTGATGCTGAGCGCTGCTGGCTCTGACATCCCCCGTGCGAGCGCGGAGCTTCGTGGTTGTTCTGCCCCTTTCTCGCCCTCCCCCAGGTCTTGCTGCCTCATGACTCGCTGTGTTCGCCCTTCCCTGAGAGCAGAGCACCCGTGTGA
>NW_020955711.1:479038-508969 GCF_003031625.1 Empidonax traillii
TTTTTTTTTTTTGGTGGTGTCTCTCGGGGCTGTGTGATGCTGAGCGCTGCTGGCTCTGACATCCCCCGTGCGAGCGCGGAGCTTCGTGGTTGTTCTGCCCCTTTCTCGCCCTCCCCCAGGTCTTGCTGCCTCATGACTCGCTGTGTTCGCCCTTCCCTGAGAGCAGAGCACCCGTGTGACCCGCGGTGCCAGGCTGGGAAAGGCACGCTGAGCAATAAAAAGTCAATCCTGCCTGCTATTAGGGAAATTCCGTCTGGATGTGGAATTTCTATCCCCCCACCCCTTGGTTCCCCTTCCTGGCAGTGTGGCCCTGGGATACACAGCGCTCTGTATCTCCAGGTTTTAGCTGTTGGATAACAGCTTAGATGTGGGTTTGCTGTTGAAGCAGAGTATTAGACACAAAACTGATGACCAGAAGCTGCTTGTTTCAGGAAGATGGCGGAGCAGTTCCTTTATTTCTGCCTCTCCTGGATGTTTTTTTTTTTTTTCCTTGCTTGGATGATGGTCCATCCTTCAGTTGTGGTGTGTTTTTAAGGTCTTTCCTAAGGTGTTTCTTTCTGCTTCATCCTGGTACATTGTGCCCATGGTCAGAGCCTGACAGACGGAGCAGCAGCAGCAGAACAGACACACTGATATTCAGTTGTTAGGTCAGACTTAATTTTTACACTGTCTTACAGGGATGCTCCCTGTGCCCTGGCTGTGGACTAAGGATGGCCACTGTTGTGCCTTCCCATTTTCTTACAGGAATGCATTGGGAATTAATTTGGACTTCTTTCTGCAAAGAAGCATCTCGTGACCTAAGTCTGTGGCTGGCTTAATCCAATCCAGCTCTGCATAGAGTTGAGTGACTGCCATGGAGCTAATTCACATGGCATCTAGTGGAGAGGGACGGGAATGTCCTGGCAGGACACAGAGGACCATCTTGGTGCAAACGGAGCAGCCCCAGATAAGCATCTCACGAGGAGGTGTCTGGATTTAGCTGCCGGCAGTTTGCTGAGATGAATCACATCTCACGTTTCCATTTTTTGGGCTGGGCTGAGCCCCCCTTCGTGCACTGCTGCCAAGAACACCCCCAGCCCCACGATGCCCACTGTGTGTGCCCCACCAGCCCTGAGGGGGAACAGGCAGCCAAACCTGGGTGTAAAACCTGGGTGCTGCTTTACCCACTTTGTGTTACCTTCTGTAGGTGCCGTTTGATGCTAAAAGGACTCCGAAACTGCTTTTGCACGTTCGGTGCTTTCCCTGCTCTGTGCGGGGAGTGTCTCATTCAGCCCAGTTCTCAGACACAGTGAGAACAAGGAGTGATCTCTGTGTCTTAGTAAGCTTTCCAGTTGTGTGTCTCAGTGAGCTTTCCAGTTCTCACCTTTTCTGGTGTAAATGACGCTTTGCAGTTCAGGAAAGCAACGACATTGCCCAGCTGCTCGAGGAGGGCTTGGTCCTGTAGTGTTCTTTGTCTCCAGGGAGATTCCAGGCTTGTACCTCTCTCCTTCCCAAAACAGCATTTACCACTTATAGATCAGAACTTGATTTCCTACTGGGAGCATGTAGGGATGTCCTGTCCATTCCTGCCCCTCAGCACTGTTGTCCTGTTTTCTTCTTGTACCAGGAATTTTATCCTCCGCTTGAAGATAAAATCACTGTTTAAACCTCTCTTTCCCATTTCGCTTCCAGACACTGCAGTTTGCTCAGAATCCTGCATTAATGTGCCAATCCCACAGCAATTGTAAGGTTGATGGTTCATATAATGGCTTGTTGCTCTTTTATTACATCAAAACTCTTTCTACATGTGCTGTTCCAGGTTTTAGTCACAGAGTGGGGGACTAATTGCTGTGAAAATCTTCCTTCCAGAGTCATGCAAAGAAAGAGGCTGTATCTGTTGCTTATGGGATCTCCAAGTCCTGTCCTTCCCAGCAGGGATACAACCCTGTAGCTGGACAGCTGGAATGTGGAGCTTGCCAGTTTTCAGGGCAGCTCATTCCTGGCTGCAGTTTTTCATATCAGTGTGATTGCTGAACCCTCCAGACACACCGTGTGTCCAGGAGACCAAATGCTTTCCTGTGCTGCCTGGTCAAACCAATGCCCTGTTGACTTTTTGGTGGTTTTGGTCTTCTGAAAAGCCACCTTGGTCTCAAGGTCTGTATCACCAGTGTCTTTTTGTGTGGATGAATTTTCCTGGGCACGTGCTGCTTCCTGGATCCTCACCACCCTGCCCCCAAATCTGCACTGCTCCTTGGAGCTGTTCCTGCTCTGGTTCTTCCAGTGGTACCCTGATGGCAGCAAATACTCCCAGCATTGGCCACAGTTGCACTTGTTTACCCCTTTCCAACCCTCTGTGGGCAAGGGGGCAATCCCACAGAGTGCCCAGGCACTGCTATGACTGGCTTCTCAAGAAATCAGACCTCATGACAACCTTTTCAGTCCTCTTGAGCCTCTACCAGCACCCAGGAGCAACAGCGGTGATGCTCTCACCAAGCCAACACGGCTTGGGTGGGTGAGTAGGTGTGTGGGTGGATTTGCAGAGATATGAGTGGTGACACATAAGTGGATTTCTCTCATGTTCCCCCTCTGTGGCCTCATCAGTGTTGGTTTTGGTCAATTTGCCCGTGGCCAGGATTCAGTAAGGGCTTGGTCTGGGTTTTGTCAAAAGATTCTCCATTTTCCTTCTCTACTGCCTCTTCCCCTGTTGGCTGGGGCAGGGAGACTCCCCACCAAGGAGGTTTTGCAGTCCATGCAGGTCACTGCCATGGCTCAGTGTGCTCTTCTCCTCAGGCTGAGAGCAGCTCCTGTCCTTGCTCAGCGGGACAGGAACCCGAGGCCCTGTAAGGAAGCCGGGGTGTTTGGATGGCACACGCTCCCCTGCGAGCACCCTCAAAGGATGTTTGTCAAACCAGTTGCCTCCTGGATCTTCTGACACGCTGCCTTTGTGTGGTTTGAAGGAACATCTTATCAGCTTCATCTCCCTGCTCTTCTCAGCGCGCTTGCTGGGTGGTAAACACACGCAGGGTGAGGTTTGAATCTTGAACATCGCAGGTTCCTCCCCTCGTTGCCCCGATTTTCTACAAAGGCTTCCTCCAGCTGCTCCCTCCCTCGGCTCAGAGTTTCTATCTTTGGCTCCCCTGTGGGGTGTAGAGGAGGCAGTAAAATCTTGCAAGTAAAGGGTAGTTGAAAACCAAGGTTTCTTCTGTAATCGAAGAAAAACAGCCACTTTCACTGGAGGAGCAGGTACCACACATGCCCTTGCTCCACTGTGTGGCATAACTGCATATCCAGCTCCTCCACTGCAGTGAGGATTCATCTCCTAAAGCTCCCTTCCTGCCTGTTGCCCACTGCCCCTCTGGAGGGTGAAATGGAGGAGGCAGAAAGCTGAGGTGTAGCTCAAAGGAGATGCCCTTGCCGGAGAGCTTATGTGAGAATCTGGCCCTGAAAAAGCTCTGCTTAGAATCCCTCTGCTTTGATTCCAAATTAAGGGGTTTTTCTTCTGTTGTAGCATCAGCCCAAGCTCCTCTTTTCTTTAGCCTCTTGCCCTTGTCTCCCCAGTGCCCTAACCCCTTTGGCAGCATCCAGCCACGTGCTGAGTCACGTCCTGGCACCAACCCGGGATTTGGTGTCTCAGTGAGTCAGTTTGTGTCCCTCCACCAGCTGTCAGTGCCAAAAAACCTGGAGCTCTTTCCCTCTGTTCCCATCTCATGGTGGTTTTCCTGGGCCCCACTGCTATAGGAGGAGATCAGAGAAGTCCTTTGGATGCTGAAGATAGGACTCATGTGGACCTTAATACAAGGAAAGTGTTCCTCCTTGCTGTAAAGGCTGTCACGGGCCATGTCCCAGTCATATGGGGGCTGCTGATGTCATCTCCTCAACTTGGCTGTGCAGAGGGACCTTCTGGGCAAGGAGAAGTTGATGTGTTCCCTGCTCTGATACTGAGCTGGAGAAAATCCATGGAAGGGAAAGGTCCCAGGACAGTGAAGGCAAGTGGGGGAACCAGTGTGTCCCAACTGAGTGGAAAGTCCCTGTGATGGAGCTGTGACACCCTGAGGGATTCCCATGACCTCAGCAGGAAAATACATTCTATTTTGTCGGTAGTTTTTCATAGTTTTTAAAAACTTTGGCATTTCTTCAAACCTTGTGCCTCAAAGCAGGACAAGTGAAAATCTAAAAGCAATGATCAGCAAGTTCCTTTGTCCCACCAGGGGGTAAATGCTTATTTATTTGGTGTTAGTTAACAGGAACATTGTGATTTGCCTGGTCACCTTTGTAACTGGGACAAACAGAGACGAAGCCTCTTAACTAAAGAATCTTCAATGGAATTTGCCCCAAAATCCTGCATTCGTGCAAGGACAATTTCACAAATGCTCCTAAGATACTTTCCAAACTGAGCTTTGGTGTGCTGTGCTGTTTCTCACTCACTTGAATCAGTGGGGTTTTTTATCTGCTTAGAAATTTTTCAGGTGTTTTTTGGGCACTCAGGCCTTCAGAGGAGGGGATGGGTTCATCTTTGCCCCATGCCCACAGGGTGGTGAATCACTGGCTGTTTGGTGAAAACAGGGCAAAACCATGAGAGGCAAATTGGTTTCTCCCAGGACATGGGGCTGTTAAAACCAGGGGGCTTAAATGTTGTCACTTCTGAGGCTGAGGAGGCTGTAACATCACTGGCATGATGTGATAGGAAGGACAGCAAGCCTTGCTCTCTGCCTGCCTCGCCCTGGGCTGTTTGTGATCCAGGGATGTGCACTGGTGCGTTTATCTTGGTTGATGAGCTGTGTTTGGACCAGAGCAGTGTGAGGCAACGGGGACTCTGTCTAGGTGAGATCTGACTTGGTTCTTGTGAGGAGTCCAGTCCTTTCTGACCATGCTGATTCTGCAGGTGGCAGGAGGATGGCATGGAGTATAAGGAACGTCCGTGGAGAGCTGGGGATTTGCCTTCTGCTCCCAACTGTGCCACAAGTCACTGTAGGACAGCAGAAGGATTGCTTAACTCATCCAAACATTGGCTTCTCTGCTTCTTCAGTGGTAACTGCATGGTTTGCACAGTGTTTGGAGGCTGCTTTTAAGGTGCAGTTGCTGGAGAATAGAAACCAACCTCAGACACTGGGGAACATTCAAGGCTTGAAATCCCAAGCTTGATTTTGTAGGGCTGGGGTCTGGTGCATGAACGAGGTGTGGTGGGATAAAGCCCTTTTGCTTACTTTGTTCAGCTGTTGCCTACACTGTGCAGAGCAGGAGGGGCATTTGACCTGGGCACATTTTTCCATATGCAGTATCACAGAATTATTCAGGGTGGAAAAGACCCCCAAGATCATCAAATCCAGCCTTTGACCAATCATCACCTGGTCAGTTAGACCAGAGCACTGAGTGCCATATCTAGTTGTTTCTTGAACACCTCCAGGGATGGGGACTCCCCCACCTCCCCGAGCAGCCCTTACAATGCCTGACCACCCTTTCCTTGAAGAAATTCTTTCTGATGTCCAACCCGATATGCTCGTGGTTAATGCCTTGTCCAAGGGCGATGCCTGAGGATGTTTCCCACAACTGCTGTGGTGTCTCCTCTTTTCCTGTCTCCTGGGAGCAGTGTCTCATAGGGACTGGACAGATTTGTGGGCACCAGATTGCGCTGCCAGCAGAGCTGCTGTCAGGAGAGTTGTCACAATCTCATATTGGGAAGTGTCTCACTGGTGTTTTGTCTCAGTTGATCCATCCCTTCTCCCTTCCCTGGGTGGTGGTTGTGCTCTTCTGCTGGGAGTCCATTTGGGAGAAGAGGATGAAGGGACAGATTTTTTTTTTTTTTTTAACCTGCTGAGTTGCTCAATGCCCTCATAAAAAGCAAAGCATTGATCCAAAACCTTGACTTCAACACTTGTTTTTCTTCATGTTCTTGAGATGCTTAACAGGGCTTCTTAGAAAGTCAGATTACATTCTCCAGTACTGTCCCTTGCCTTGTCATCTCATTCAGTGTGGGTGGGAAGGAAGGGAGAGTTGGGGGAATACACAGCAGAAAAGGTTGCAGAGTTCCTGCTCAGCTGTGGTGGACAAATGGAGTCCTCTCCCATGAAAAATGCTTCCATAAGCACTGCCTTGGGAGAGGAGGGTTAGATTCATGTGTGGTCTGTGCCACACCAGGGGAAAAAAAACCCAACCGAGTCTGTGTTTTGTGTTTTGAAAGTTGTGGTGATACCTTGGTGATATTTTGTCCTTGAATTCCCTGCCTGTTGTGTGCTGGCACACGAGAGGGAGTGGGAAGGGATGGCTGGACTGGTGTGGGGTGAGGAGTGTGTTCCCCTCTGGGGACTGAGCTGTGCCCTAAAACGAGCTGACGTGCAGGGAGAGGTGTTTTTTTGTGAGCTGGGTGTTGTAAGGGGTGCCTGTGAGTCACCCTGTGCTGGCAGTCACCGTTTTCCTCTTGCCACAGGCTGTGCCCAAGGTGCTGGTGTGTGATTTCCCCGCTCGTTCAGCCCGCGGCACCGCGTTCCTCACACGTGCACATGGATGGACAAAGCTTATGGTGAAGACCATAATAACAGGCTGTGGCAGTGGGACACAAGAGGCAGGAGCCCATGAACCTCTTTGGGTGAAAAAGAGAACTTGTATTTGGCAGGTCAGTGGCGGTTCTTGTGTGTTTGCTTTCACCTGTTTGGAGCTGTTGGTGGATTCTCTCCAGCACGGGAAGGACCAAGGGGCAAGGCTGGAGCCAACCTCCCCCACTGCTTGGGCTCCTGGGGAGCCCCAACAGCCAGGCACAGCTTTCCTGAGCTCTTTTTGGGGATTTGCTGGGAATTAAGTGTGGGTGGAGGTGACCATGCTAAGTGCACCAAGCATGAAGGACCATGGAGCCTGTGCTGAGATCACAGTGACTTTGGTTCCTGCCACGGCAGAGTTGTGGAGCTGTGATGTGTGCAGCCACCACTGAATGCTGAGCACCAAACATTGACCAAATAAGCAGAGAACTGAGAATTTGGGGTAGCTGTATAGATGTGTGGCATTGGTACAGGAGTGCTCTGTCAAGGGTGAAAGCAAAGGCCTCCTTGGCAGGTGGGCTTTGTAGTATTGGAAGGTTTTATTTCTTCTTCCTGGATTATGTTTGTGCATTTTTGTTGCCCCTAACCAAGAGGCAAAGAGTCTGTGGGATGAACCCGTGTCTGTCCTTTAGGAGAGGAGGGACACCTGCCCGAGGGTCCCTCTGGACTCCAGGGCTGGCACTGCAGGGGAGGAGGGAATCTCCTCCCAGTCATCTCTTTGATTTCTCCTGGCCAGGCAGATCTGAGCAGTAAATCCTCTGGCCAAGTGGCTTTTATGTTCAAGACATCCCAGACAGATGCATATGAACTGGGTGAGAGAAAATCTTCCTCCCCCCAGCCCAGGGTTTCAGGTTTCATCCTGGGCTGTGGAGGAGAGGCGAGATGTGACAGGGCTGCAGCCCCGCAATCTGCAGTCGCTGTTTCACAATGTCCTTGAATGTTGGGCTGATGTCCTCTCTGGGTTTTCCTGCATTGCCACGAAGGCACGTGGACCTTTTCTTCACAATGACAGCAAGGTGACAGTGCTGGTGGCTTCCCTGGCCACTTGGAGTGTGTTTGTGACCATTGGCAGTGGACACCAGAGGTGTCAAGGACAATCCATGCCTAATGCAAGGAGCAGAAGTGTGGACTCTGCTGCCGTCTTTTCCAGGTTGGACCAGATGATCTTTTGAGATCACTCCCAGCCTGGGCTGTTCCAGGACTCCCATCTGAGCTGTAATCTCTTGCAGTGTTATCTTTGAAGGAGGTTAACCCACGATTACCTCCTCACCACAGACATGTAAGCGAGACTCATTCTGCCCTGCGGACGGAAGTTGTGAGAAGGCAGAGATGTCTGCAGTAGGTTTGGGGTGACACGAGGCAGTGACAGGGTGGTGGTTCACCAGGAGCACCTTGTCTGCACTGCAGCAGAAGCATGGCAGTGCTCCCTTCCTCACACTTCAATAAGGACACTGTACACAGTACTAACCTTCCTGCTTCTTCCTCTCCAGGAGATGAATTAAAATGCAGCACACCACGTGCACAGAGGACAGGATCTACCACGCACTGGAAAGATGTCTACATGGGCTTAGCAGAGATGCTGTCTCCAGCAGATGGGCTGGTAGGTGACCTTTTAACCATGAGCTTGTTCTTCTGTCTCTGCTGACCTACCTGGGCTCCTGGGTAAGAGAGCTGCTGGTGCTACTGGAGGTTTGGAGGCCTTTTTCCCTTCCAATGTTCCAAGTTATATGTGGAATCCAACCTAGTCAGTCTTCCCGAGCCTCTTGCTGTAGTAGGATGATGTTCCAAGACACTGAACAAGTCATGTTAGGTCTTACCTGTGTAAAGGCTCAGCAGAGAAGTCGTGTGTGTTGCCAGCTGTCCATGCGTGAGCGGAGGGAGGAGAAGTCTTTGCTCACCACGAGGAAAGACTCCTTTGTGCAACCAGCCAGCCTTGCTTGGATGCTCATAGACCCCAAACCCACGGGTATGGCCCCTGCTGCATTGCCAGAAGCAGGCACAGAGATTGTTACTGGCTTGATTTAAAGCTGGGTCAGACACCGTGGTGGCCGTAAAGAGGTGAGCCATGTTCAGAGGGCTGCCAAGGGATTCGGGATGGCGGTGGTGGGGGCAGAGCAGCAATGAGCAGAAGTAATTTTTGAATGTCATTTTGACCTTTCTTCCTCATGCTCATGTTTGTGAGCTGCAATTAAATCACTCCCAAATCCTCTTATGGATCAAAGAATTGAAATGAATTTGGGGGGCTGTCAGATTCAGATTCCTCTTTGTCTTTGCAGTTCTTTCAACCCTTTCTGCTTTTCTTTTTACCTGTAAGTCAACAAAGAGGTGCAAACAGTGCTGCCAAATACCACAGTAATCCCTTCTGCCGTGCCCGTTTCCTCACACCCAGTGTAGCAGTGCTAGGTGATGCTGTAGCATCACCTGGGGTCTTGGTTTGTGTAGTTATGACCAAGATTCCTGTGTCCTTTTCATCTCCCTGTGCTCTGGGAGCCAGGCCCTGAAGTGTGACCTACATTCCCGGTTCCTGGAAGCGCGACCTTGCGCTTGGCACCGTGACAGCGTGTGTCCCGAGGAGTCCCATCTCGCCCAGCGAGTCATTGTGCTCCTGCACAACTCACCTCTTCCTGTAATTACAATTAATCAATTCCTGTGTCACTCACAAGCTCCTAATCCCAGCCCCTCAGAGCTGGCGTTTGAGTTAGGGAAGCCTTTAAACAACGACTTTGTAATTTTTCCGGCTCGTTAGCCAAGCCCAGACTGTGCAGGGCGGGGGCTGGGGGTGGTGGGCTCTGCTGGAGGCAGCTGTGCTGCCCAGGGATTCCTCAGCCCTAATGATTTCCCTCCATCTCTCCTCCTGATGGTTCTCAGCGCTCTTCATGTGGGTTTTGCGGGGTTTGGCAGAGTGACCTGGCATTCCTGGGAGAATCTCAGGCGTGTTGCACATCAGAAGGTCCCCTTTCATGGAAGGGGTTTGCGCTGTTGCCAGCGATCTCCAGCGTGACCAGCGCTCCCTGTTTCCGCTCCGGCGGTGGGTGGGATGTTAATGGCTCTGCTGTGCCCTGGCCCAGCTTCTGCTGCTGGGGAGCCCCCAGGGCAACCCCTCCAGGGCCTTCCCATGGGGGCTGTCCTCAGTTTTAATGTGCTGCTCTTTCACATCCTACCCCCTTGCAGGCGGAGTAGGAAGTATTTGCAGTAACACGAATGATTTAGGGAAAACAGAGCACGGTGCACCCACACCCCAGAGCAGGGCATCTTAATGCTTTCAGAAACAGAGCAGAAATGTTTTCACATCCTTCTGCCTTCCCCATGTTACAAGCAACAGTTTCATTATCCCTGTTCTATGTCAGATCCAGGCTGTTATTTGTGGCAGGGTTGTTCCTCATATAGTCAGTGAATCCTTCTATCTTGTTCTGAGCTGGGCCGTAACCTTCTCCTTTCTCATTTTTAACTTCTTGCGTCACTTCTATTTCCCAATTTATTTGCTTTCCCCTCTTTTTTACCATTTCCATACACCAAAATAGCACACACCACATTGCAGCTCTTAGGGCTGGGGCCTTGCTAGGGTTTTTTTAATTATTAAATTATTTAGTGCTTTATTTTTACGTTGCTCCAGAGTGGGTGAGTAATCATTTCCGACACGTTGTTTCCCCCCTGCGTAAGTGAGTGAGTAGCTGAGGTGTGTGAAGTCAGCAAAGAGGAGAAGTTGTGAGTCTTTGGCCATCCCACATTTATACTCTGCATGAGCCCATGGCCAGCTCTGAGGTCTAAATAGAAGATCTTATTGCAGAGTTTATTGGAGGAACCAAATTTAAAATGAGTTGCCTGTGACTCAAAAATCCCTGTTAGAAAAGTGCTTGGAAGGAGAACCTCCATTTCCTCATGGAGACCCCATTCAGGGTTTGCCTGGCTTCATGTGGCTGGAGAAAGACTGCAGTCAAATTAGTGTGATAAGGGGAGAAACATATCTTACTTCTTGCTGGTGAGCAGAGAAAACAAGGAGCTTTTGGTGAAGGAAAGGCCTGGGCTTGGGTCTGGCTGCTGGCACTGCTGGGGATGCTATGCTGGAAATCAGAGGTGGGAGAGAGGCCAGAGGATTGTGGTGGGTGGGAGGGCAGCCCAGTGCCTGGAAGGAGCACTGGGATCTGCTGGGAAGCAGCTGTTGTGTATCTACCACAGGGCTCCACATGGGTCAGAGAGGATGAAGGATGCTGGTGAGGGAGAGTGGATGAAGGTCACTGGTGAGCTGGACAATGTCTCACATGGTGCCCAGAAATTCAGTGTGCTCAGCTCTAAAAAAGAGAAACTTAAGATCCTGTTCCATTGCATCTAAATACCCTCCTGGGGAAGGACCAGTCTGGTGAGGGGGCTCCTCCAGCTTAGTCACCGAGTAGTGAAATGCAGTGTCTGAAATGCTTCCAGCTCAGGGTGCAGCACTATGGTTACTGGTTACTAAACCTGGCAAACTTTAACCTCGAGCTGACTTCTCCAGGTTTGTTGTGGGTTTTCTTGCCAAAATCACTGCCCAGAGTGGAAGTGCTTGGAGTGGCTCTAGCCCTGGGAGGTGCCCCTGTACCCTGCTGCTGGATATCCATATTCCATATCTAAGCATCTGCTTGGATATGGAAGCTGTGGGTTGGATTGCTGTGCAGTGCAAGATGCATCCCAAGGGGATGCTGTGGCTGCAAGGCTTGGACTGTCCCTTGTCCTTTGGGCACCTCCAACCCCTCTTTACAAACTGCTGTGAGCTGGCCCTTCCTCTGGGCCAGAGTCCCTTGAAAGAGCCACCTTCCTCTAGGGTGGACGTAGGGGAAAGGGTGGGAGAGGGTCTGGGGGAGGGAGGAAATGGAGCTGCTTGCTTTTCACCCCCTCCAGGTGTGTCGCTTCAGACAGCACTAGCACTGATGCCCAGCCCAGGCACTGTGGGCAGTCTGGGCATGATTTGGTATTTTTGCTTTATTTCTTTCCTTTTTCCCGCTTGATGGTTGGTTGCCCACTACAAAGAGCGGAGGAGGGGAAATGCCACCCCCTGCACGAGGCCAGGAAGGAGCTACTCTGGGAGAAGGAGGAGGAGGAAGAGGGCATCTCGGTGCACTTCTCAGAAAAGAAGTGGCAAAGCCTCATCCTTCCGAGGCCGCCCACGGGGCCGCTGCTGCCACTGGCACCGATAGCGATCAAAGCGTGAGCGGGTGCTGTGCCCGGGCTCCCTCCTGACACGGGGGGCTCGTGGCTCCCAGCACCCCATCCCTAATGGGAGGCTTTGCTGTGGTGTTTGCCCTCCCAGAGGGAGGTTTTCCTTTGGGTCTTTGTCCTGCTGGGCTCAGTGGAATCGCGCTGTGTTGGATGCTGGGATAAGCACGGCCTGCTGCATCTCCCAGCTGGGGATGTGATGTGTTCTGGGCTGCCTGTGTCGCTGGCAGATAAATCTGACTAATTTTCCATGTATTCAGTAAAAATAGATGGTGCTGGGTCACTGGTTTAGTGAAGCAAAACCGGATGCATGAGCATGAGGGCAGGGTGGATGTCAGCAGTTTTTTTAGCTGTGGGGCTTCTCCTGCCCTGCTGGGAGGTCTCCTGTGCCTCTTGAGACAAATTCTTTGGATTTAGGGGCTGAAGGTGGAGTTCTGGTTTGTGCTGCCTGTACAAAGGGCATCTATAATGTTGATCTGGACACCTCTGGAGCCATGGACTGCTCTCCTTTGAGGGGTTTGTGAGGGTGATTTTACTTCCCACTTCCCTCAGCCGAGAGACTCCTTTCTGAGCTCTGCAAACCCTGCCTTGCCAAGGGCTCGGGTGGGTGAGGTGAAGTGTTTCCCTCCAACACAGAACTTCCAGCTTGATAGACTAGGGGTGTTGGGGAGCTCAGCTCCTGCTTGCCAGGGGCATCCCTGCACTCACCCTGGGGACTTCCCAGGGCATCTCCAACCTTGCATCTTCCACACAGACTTGGGGCCTCCCTAGTGAGAAATGTTTTTTGGTAATTAAAGAGCAAGTGCAAAGTTCAGGGGAAAGCCTGGTTCAAGCTTCCCAGATGCCCTCTGTGCACATCTACCCTTGTCCACCTTGTCCGGGACAGGGAGGGTGCCCAGCAGGGTCTGGTGCTGCTGTGTTTGAGCACACCTGGCACAGTGGGATGGGCTGAGCTTGTCTTTGTGCTGGTGCTGCTCTGACCTGGTGTAAAACATCACTGCTGAGTTGTCCCCGTGGTTGTTGTGCCTGGCCCTTAGTGGTGACACAATTCAGTGTTGCAGCAGAGCAGCAGTGTAACATCTGCTGGGGCGTGTTGAGGTGAGGGGTGGCTGCAAATAAACCTGTCTGGAAACCTTCTCACCTGGCTGCAGCCTCTCCCTGGCCTGGGAATAAACCAAGTGCTGCTCTGCAGTTCATGAAGTCCTTGAGTGCCACCACAGCCCCAGCTGTGTCCCACAGGGCCACAGGACATCTGCAGAGGGACAGAGAGGGCTTCTTTCTGATGTTAAAGTTACCTTGGGCTTTTGTCCCTAACCTGTGCACACTAAGAGCATCACCCTCCCTGCCCAACAACCTTTCTGGTCTGAGTGCAGGGGATGTGGTTGCAGGGACTAACTGTTCTCAGAAAAGTGGGAAAGTGGATGGTTGTGACCTGCACCGTGAGAGGAGGGAAGGGAATTCCCTCCCAGGTTTGGATCCCTGTCCTGATGGTGCCGGACACTTCATTTTGCTGTGTGGTCTTTGTTCATTGTGTGCAGGATTTCCGAGCTGCATTTTATGCTTGAGACTATTTTTGCAAGGTTACAGCTGTTATGGAGTGTCTCTGGTTAATGCAGCCATGCCAGATTTAGGAGCTCGAGTCATGGCACCCTGCTGCTTCTCAGCACCGAGTATTTTAACCCCAGGGTAATCCCAGAGCCTTGCTATGCCCATGAGTTAAACAGAAATTTGATTATAGCAGTATCATTCAAATATACCCGGTTGTATCCTGGAGCTTCACCTCATAGCTCCTGTAGAAGACCCAAAAACGGATGAGAAGACCTCAGGTCTGAATCACAGAATATGCTTAGTTGGAAAGGCACCACAAGGATTGGGTCTAATTCCTGGCCCTGCACAGGACACCACAACAGTCCCCGCCCTGTCCAAGCCCTCCTGCAGCTCTGGCAGCCTTGGGGCTGTGCCCACTGCCCTGGGGAGCCTGTTCAGTGCCCAACCAGCCTGTGGGGGAAGAACCTTTTCCTAATACCCAGCCTAACCCTGCCCAGACACAGCTCCAGCTGTCCCCTCTTATGTTAGTTCCTTTATGCTGTGTTTGTAAGATGCCTCCACTGATCCTTGCCCCTGCTCCCTGCCCATCCTCCCAACCTCCCCACAGTGGGTTTGCCCCAGTTTCCCCAGGGGAAGTAGCCCAGTGCCTCTCCCTCTGCCCCATTCAGCACAAATGACGCCGTGAGCCGCTGCCACCGCAGTTTCCTCCTCCCTCGCTGCAAGTGAGAGGAAGGAAAGAGCCCACGCCGTGCTGGGCTGTTGGTGTTTGTGGTTATGATTGTGCAGGATGCGGTGTTCTCCTCGCTGGGAGATGCTCCCCAACGAGATCAGCCCCACCACTGTCATGGGTCCTGCTCCCCATGGCCAGGCTTTGCCCTTGGCTGTGTAGCAGGGCCGGGCTCTCACAGGTGAAAGAATCATAGAATAGTTTGGGTTGGGAGGGACCTTAAAGCTCTTCTCATTCCACCCCCTGCCATGGGCAGGGACATCTTCCACCAGCCCAGGTTGCTCCAAGCCCCGTCCAACCTGGCCTTGGACACTTCCAGGGATCCAGGGGCAGCCACAGCTTCTCTGGGCAACCTGTGCCAGGGCCTCCCCCACCTCACAGGGAACAATTTCTTCCCAATATCCCATCTAACCCTGCCCTCTGGCAGTGGGAAGCCATTCCACTTGTCCTGTTGCTCCAGACCCTTCTCCAAAGTCCCTCTCCAGCAATCCTGGAGCCCCTTTAGGCACTGGAAGGGGCTCTGAGATAAATCATCCTCCCAGCTGGAGCAGGATGGGTTTTCTCAAGGCACCACATGAGCCCAGTGACTTCTTGCTGAGGTCAGCAAAGCTCCCAGCAGCTCTGACCACTTCTGCTGGGCCAGTTGCTTACTTGACTATCTCCCAGGTGCAGGAGCTTTCCCTGGAGGATGCCACACTCTGGGACAATACTGATTTATTTGGGCAACCTGCTGGAGTCATCCCAGGCAGATCTGTGGCTTTGTGGCATCCGCTGGCATGTGGAAGTGGCTCAAAGGAAAACTGGAGCATTGCTGAATTCCTGGGTCACTGTGGCTGTTCCCTCACTGACAACATATCACAGGATCTTGGTGGGTGTCAGCAAACCCAGTAAGATACTGGGAGTAGCAGAGGCAAATTAGAAAGTGCATCTGAGCTGCTTGGAAACTTTCCAGAGGGATCTTTCTCCGCTGGAAAATGTTGATTCATTGAAAGTAAAAAGCTGTGTGGCAGCCCAGGGGCATTCCCTGGGGGAAGTCTCTTGCCCTGTTAATTCAGCTACAAGCCTGGCAGAAAGCCACAGAAACAGTGCATGTCCTGGTGAGCAAACACTCATCCACAAGTCTGGTTTTGCAACCTCAGCACCAGTTTTGCTTGTCTTGACATTGATCTTCTCCCACTGGGCCATGTCACCCTCTCCCCTGGTTTGAATTCCTCTTGCTTCGCACCTAGAAGGTGTGTAAAGGTATTTTTATGACATGTCTGTGTTTCATGAATCTGTAGCCTCTGCAGTTGGGTATAATGCTTGAGGCCCAGAGAGTGTGATCTGTAGGTTTGTGCTGAACTGCTGTCCCCTGTCAGCTCTGTGGCGTTCTCTTCCCTGCTCTGGCTTGGGTTGGTGTTTGTGTCCTGTGCCGCTTCATAGACCATGTGAGTGAAATCCATCTGATTTATATTTATTTTTCCTCTCTGATCTTTAGCACCTCTTCTCTGCAGTGAGAGATGCTCTGTTAATCTTGGTTTCTCTTCTGGGCTGAGCTTGGGAGAGCCCCAGTTCCAGCCCCCCCTGAACTGTGCCGTGGGCTGCAGGTGAGCTGTGTAATGTCCACCTGCATCCCCTTCTGCCAAAAAAATCCATAGCAATGCAGGGTGGGGGAGATGCCAACGTGGGCCTTTCCCAGGTATTTGTTGGGCTGTTTGCTTGAAGATACCCGTAACTTTTCTCCCTGGGGCTGTGTGGGGTACCTGGATCCCTGGGAAGGAGGAGGAGGAAGGGGAGGAGGGGGTGCTGGTCCCTCCTTGCCCTGCAGATCCTGGACTGCCAGCAAGCACCGCCTCCTCCCCTGGGAAGCGGGGCCGGGATGAATGGAGGCGTCTGGCAGCCTTCACACCGATCATTTCCTCTAAGGCCATCTGGGAGGTGGCCCTGACCGCTGAGGAGAACCTCGGGAAACACCTTGGGCCATTGTCACCACTCAGATCCCAGCAGATGTCTTCGGGGGGAAGGTGGTCGGGGGGTTTCAATTGACTGGGGTCACCACCCCAGTCACCGCCATCCCTTTGCATGGCAATTCTTTTCTTTCACTCTGGCTAATCTTCTGGTGGGGTTTTAACAGATTTAATGAAAATCTGAAGGTGCCAAGAGATGGCCTAAATGCTGGGCAGGCTTGACAGCAACGCAGATATGAGCTCTGCTGTGGTGCTGCTGTGTTGGTGCATCTCCAGGGTGTGGGGAAGCTGGGGTGGCTGGGATGCAGCTGGAGGGGATTGAATGTCTGCTGACAGGAAGCTGAATTTGGCAGGATTTGAGTGAGTTTATAGTTGGGATTGTGCATCTGGTGTGTTTGAGCCGTGGGGCAGCAGGGCAAGGGCAAGGGGTCACGCTGATGGGTTGTCCGTGCCTGGGCAGAAGGCAGGTGGGTTCCACCCATGCCAGGCACATCCCTCTGGCCTCTGCACATGCACGTGGCAGCTCTGGCACATCAGCTACCCAACTGAAACCTGGACAGAGGCATCCAGCTGAGCTGGATGTGTTGGGCTGTGAGAACACAAAGGTGCTCAGGTAGAAGCAGTGCTGCTGAGACAAACTTCTTTTCTGTTTGAGGTTATGTCTGTCTGGAACGAGGGGGCGTGAGGTTTTCCCTTCTGCTGTAATCTGATGCCTGTGGTCAACACCTTCCTCCCTGACCCCTTCCCATTGTACATCCCTCCTGTGACCTTCTTGAACGGGGCTGTGAGTGACAGTGGCTCTGTGTCCCCCACAGCAGGGCTGTGCCTGAACTGCTGGAGCCTGCAGGAGCTGGTGAGCCGCGACGCCGGCAACTACCTCATCCTCGTGGAGAAGATCCTTGGCAAGACCAAAGAGGTGAGCTGGGAGGCTGTCAGGGAGGGCTGTGGGCTTTGAGATGTTGTCAGCTCCATGGCTTGCCCTAAGTGGAGTTTTGCTGAGCTTGCTGGGTGATTTTGGGTTGTGGTGAAGTATTGCTGGAACACCAGGACTTGGGGTCAGGCGGTGCTGGGTCAGCAGGTACAGAACTCTGGTGGTAGTAATGCTGTGTGTGCCACATGAGAACTACAAGGGAAAAGCCCAACTGTGGTATCTGTTGTTTGGGTAACACATCCACAGGGATGGGTTTTGACTTCCCCAAGTGCTGCTTGGGGCACCATAGGGCTGCATGGATGGAGCCAGCCTTCCCCAGGCCTTCCCCAGCCATCAGCTGGGAGCTGCTAGTCCAGAGCAGAGCAAATAGAAAGTTTACTGTTGTTTTTGATGGAAACTTCTCTGTGTTCCTGCTGGGCTTCCTGTGGAGCTGCAACACTGAGGACCACGGATGGGGTTTGCAGCCCAGCAGGTGACAGCGGGGTCAGGCACAGCAGGGAGGTGAAATGGCAGTGGGGCCAATCTGTTGACCTGCTGTGGTCCCATCATGTGCCAGAGAACCTCAAGGCATCGTTGGTTGAGCAGGGTCATCCCAGGCTGCGGCTGGGAAGGCCTTGGAGGAATCCCTTGATGTGGCAGGAAACAGTGATGTGCTTCCTAAATCCCCAGCACTGGGATTCATGTGATGGGGTAAATGCTGCCTTTCATTTTTTGGGGAAGAAAGGCTGCAGAGCTGATAGCAGTTAAGTTTAGCACAATTTGGTTAAATTCATTTACGTATTTTTGTAATGGTTGGAATTGATCTTGTTGCAGACAGTGGTTCATTAGGGTTTCTTGTAAGGGTTTAGTGTACTTTGTGCAGTGCTCATGAACAAAGGGAGACTGCTTGCAAGTGTATCCTTGAGCTATCACTGTGTCCCTCGGTGAAATAGTTCTGCTGAGTGTTCCCTGGCAAAGCCTGGGATGGAAATACATGGATTTCACTGCAGGGGCTGGGCTGCCTCCTTGCCTCTCCTGGCTGCCTGCTTTGAGGCACTTCCATGGAATTTCATGTGCAACGATCGGGAACATCGTAGGGCTGGGAGCTTGGCCAGATCTGAGCAAAGGCAGAGCAGGAGGTTGTGCTTATCTGTCTGTCCCGTTGGTGTGGATTAGTGGGGCTTTGGGGGTTGTTTTCCCGTCGGGCTGAGGGAATTCGCTGGGCACGGTGATGTGGTGGCGTGGGTTGGGTGCTCGGCTTGCACGGCTGGGGAGTCCCCTGGTACCTCCAGGGATACTTTCGGGTGGTGCTCACACCAAACAGCCCAGCTCACCCTGCTGCCCTTGGGCTGTTTCCCACAGGTGCAGGAGAAGTGTGACTACGACCTGGTGATACCCCTGGCTCTGCTCTTCTACTCTGCTGTCCTCTACGTAAGTGCTGGGGCCGCTGCTTGGAGCCGGGTCCCACCCCTGGGAAGGCCGTGGAGCAGTCACTGAAATCAGGGTGGCTTTTTCTGGAATGCCACGGCCTGCTTGGATCAGTTCATCTTACAGAAAGATTCTGTACAAACCTGTAGGGATCAAGATCAAACAACCATTGCATAAGCTGAGTGAAAAAAAAAAAAAAAAAAAAAGAGTTTCAGGATGTTTAAGCTATTTTTTAAAGAGTGGGCTAATCAGAAATGGAGATGGACAATATCTCTGTGCAGAGAAGGGAAACTTTTTCATTACCCTTTATACTTGTGCAAAATACATTGGCAGTGTGAATGAAAAGAAGGAGCGGAGCCTTCACAGGAAGTACTTTTTTTATTATTATTATTACTAGCACAATGCATCATTATCCCAAGGAAATCATTGCTGCCAGATCCTGCAAAAGCACAGGCTGTAATGCAATTCATCTGTGTGTGTCTAGGGTGGTTAAAAAGGAATTTATATATAGGCTTTGGCACGTGAGCCACAGCCGGGAGGTTGGGAAGGTGCAGAGCGGAAGGAGCTTTCTTGGAGCTGTGCCCAGTGGGGATCCTTTGACCCTTCCTCGGGAGAAGATGGGGTGTCACAGGGTGAACCTCTGCTTTGCCTCTCCTCCTCCCACTTCCAGCCTAACCCCTCGAGTTTTTACACAGCACCTGCAGTTTGTGTCCTTGCTCCCTTTCTAACTGTGTCTCCCTGTCCCCTGCAGGCTCCTCACTTCCCGCCGGGCTCCGACCTGCTCCTGAAAGCTGCCAGTGTGTACCACAGCTTCCTGACCTGGCCTGTGCCCTACTGTGACATCTTCCGTGAGCTGCTCACCTTCATCAGCAATGAGCTGAGGGCCCCTGGTGAGAGCTCCTGCCCTGCACGAGCTGCTGCCACCACTTCCCTAAAAACACCCCCTGCCTGCACTGCCCATGTTTGCTCCCTGGGTGTTGCTGTCTCATTCCCCACTTGCTTCATGAATCCTGTGAGCATGGTACCCACAGTTACCCCAGGTATCCCAAACCTCAGTTTTCCCAGGAGGTGAGGACTCTGCCCTCCATCCCTGGGATGATATCACCTGGTGGTCCAGCACAGGGTGAGACCAGACTCCCCTGGAGGAACAGGACAGGGTGGTGGTTTTTGGTGGCTGCCAAGGTGGTGGGAGCATCCTGGGAACTCCCAGCTCTGGCAATTAGCAAAAGGGGTAACTATTTCCTGGCTGCCTTTCAGTCTGGTGGGCCTTTTCCACGGCAGAGCACGTGCTGGCTGTTCCCTCCCAGCCCTGGCCTTTTGTTTGAGATGCTCAGTGGTGCAACTGGGGTGATAACAGTGAGTCCATTCATTGACATCAAGGTGGCTGGAGCCTCCAAGCCTGCCCTTGCGTGGAGATTTCCATAGGGCTGAGGGACTCCCTGGCTCGTTCTTTACAGCCCAGACATTACCTTGTGATACAGCTCTGGCCACATCCAGCAGCAGCAGCAGTGCTCCCCTTAATTAAGGACTCCTCCTGGATGTCCTGTTGTTCCCAGCGGAGCAGCTCTTCCAATTATTTCTAAAAGGCCCTTTTCCCTAATCTCCTGGTCTTTTGGTGGCTTTTGAAGAGCTGTTATCACACAGAGCAGATTCCAGCCCGTGTTTAATCCTGGGCAGGGCCATGGCAGCAAGACTGACTCTGAGGAGGGTTTGAGAGGCCTTGGAGGGGGGTGTGTGCTGGGGCTGGGGGTGTTTCCCACCTCCTCAGAGTGGGAAGCTGCTTCAGAGAGCCCTGGTGAGGATATGAAATGCAGGGTCTCTGTCATGGCAGCATCATCCTGTGAGATGAGAGCTTGTAGATGTAGGTGGGATGAAATGTGCTTTCAATGGAACAAAAGGATGAAAAAAAACCAAACAAATCCCTGAGCACTGTGAGCACTGGAATGGCTGCCTTACCCCCAGCATAAACGGTCATGGCCACCAGGCAGGGTCTGGCTGGGCTCCTCCTGCTGCCTCCAGACACCAGCGCAGATGTGAGGACACTCATCCCATGCTGCTGCAGCCATGGGCTTCCCCAGCTCCTTCCTGGCCATTTATTGCAGTGATCCTGGTCAGGGCTGTTTCACACACTGCTAGAAAGCTCCAGTGCTGGGGAGGGGGCTGCTGCACCCTGCTCTTGTGCCATCACCGCTGTCACTGGTGTCCAGTGCTGTGTGAGCTGGAGACTTTGGGCCAAAACCTTTCCCCTCCTGTGAGCATAAAGGATCCCCCACTCCTGCCCAAGATGCCATGTGGGAGGCACTGGCTGCAGTGGCTGGGGAACCCAGTGCTGCCCCTCACCGTGCACTCTCCCCTCAGCTGGAGCCAGAGCCAGCACCAGCAAGAGCGTGTCCTGTCCTGGTCAGCTGGCCAGGGCCTTACAGGCTCTTACAGGCTTGTGGCACGGCCTCTGTGACCTGCTGCGAGCTGAAGCAAAAGCTTTTTATTGAGATGAGGGTAAATATTAACTGAGAACAAGCTGTTGTCAATATTTGCCAAGAGTGCAATAGCTTTGATCTGCTCACTGGGGCTGGTGCCCCTGCAAGAAGGGTGAATGCTGCTGTCATGGGGGGGCCTGTGTGATCAGCCTGACCCCCCCTGGGTGCTGCTCCCAGGCTGCTGAGCTGGGTTGGGATGTGGCTGCTTGCACTGATAAAGGGGCAGGATCTTGTTGATACCATAAGATCTTTCCCAAGATGTTCTCCAATCCTGCTGTTTGGGGGAGACGTTGGCTTTGCTGTTCCCACCCAGCGCAGATCCATCTGATGTCACCTGGTTTGGGTTCCCAGTGGCATCCTGGGGGGAATCCCAGGGAGGCATCCAGAGTTGTGGCTGCTCACACCAGCCTCTCCTGCTGGGGCCAGTCTGGGCTCCATCTCTGTGGGAGGGAAGGTGGCAGTGACCTCCTGTCCAGAAGTGACATCAAGGGCCTGGGGGGGGGTAAAGCAAGTGGGAAAAGCTGCTAAACATCCATGGAATTCCCATCCCACATTAGCAGTGGAGCAGAAGGGACTGGAGGTGGAGCAGTTCTCCTGTCCCATCCTTTGGTTGTTTTCCCATCACTCTGGGCTTTTTTCCCTTTAGATCCCAACCTTCCTTGCTCCTGGGATGGTCCCTTTACACTGTGGCTGGGCCTTGTCTCTGTGAGGACTTTTGGTGGGGCCATTCCCATTCCAAGCAGCAACTCAGCCATGTCTGCACTACACTGGGAGGCAAAGTCAATGTGCTGTTGAGGCAGAACAGTCTGTAATGGCTCCATTGCTCATGTCCTGTGCTCTCTCCCCAGGGATCACTTTCCAGAGGCTGGTGAGGACAGAGCAGGGGCTGCCTGTGAAGAACCACCAGAGCTCCACTGTGTGAGTGTGGCCATGGGCACTGCTGGTCCCCTCTGTGGCATCCCCACGGCCTGGCACTGAGCAGCATCTCAAAGGGGTCGTGGTGGGTGCTGGGGAGGAGGGCTGGATAGTTGGGCTGAGCTGTGGGAAGGGACGAGGAGATGGGCTGTAGCATTTCCACAGCCGTGGGACTGGGCCTGTGGGCTCCCCAGGCCAGTTATCCTGCAGGACTGCTTAACTGTAGGGCTGCAGATCTGGGTGACAACAACTGGGGAAGGCAAAGTCTCCTCCACAGGGAGCTGCTGATCTCAGCACACATTGGATAACAGCTGGGAAATGCTGTGATCTGTAGGTTTGGGAGCCACCACCCCAGCAGGGGTCAGAAGCAAGTCCCTCCGAGTCCCAGTGCAGCGCTGAATGAAAGCCTTGCAGCTCTGAGCACAAGTCAGACTTTGCTCCTTATTTGAGGGCTGAGCCTTTTTACCTACCACCTCATTTGTAAATAGGGAAAGGAGCCTGAGTGGTGTCTGCCATCCTGGCTCAGCCCCAGCGACAGTCCTTCAGGCACAGCCACTCTGTGCAGGAGGAGTGTCCTTCTCTTTTGGCTTGTCTGCTCGTGCCGTGCAGCCCTGGATCTGCACCCTTATCTCACCCAGCAGCACTGGGGTATTGGCTGTATTTTCATAAAGAGCCCTGAAAACCTGGCACAGGTCATAGAATCCTAAAATATCCTGCGTTGGAAAGGACCCACAAGGATCATCAAGTCCAGTTCCTGAACTGGGGGCTTATTGTGCCCATTGCCTGAGCTTTCTAGATCCAAGCACATCCCAGCACATCCTTAATTCAGAGCCAGTTTTGCTAATGGACGTTGAATGCCATTGCCCATGAACAGAAGCACATGCTGTCTGGGCTGCAGGTTTGGGAATTCAAAGCCTGTGGATGTTTGTGTTGTGGTCTGGAGCAAAAATGCAGCTGAAGGATGTGGCTCTTCTCCTTAAAGCTGCTTCTCTGACCTGCATCTTGCAGGAGGAAGGTGGTTCTGGGGCCTCTCTCATGTCCCACTTCATCCCATGTCCAGTTAGAGCAACTGGCTGCTGGGCTGGAGCCCTGTCTGGGGTTCACCAGCAGTCTCCAAGCCTGGCTGCCTGGCCTAACTGGTGTGCCCTTGTCCCCAGGACGGTGCTGCTGCTCAACCGCTCCGAGGTGCAGAGCGAGTTCCTCTCCATCGCCGAGAAGCTCAGTGCCAGCGAGCACCCCCAGCACGCCACGCTTGTCCTGCTCCTCGGGCACCTCTACCAGGCCAACTTTGGCACCTGCTGCGACCTGGACAGCCTGCACCACCTCCTGAAGGTAGGCTGGGACAGCCCCGACTTTGGGGATGCCGCTGAGAGTGGTTTCGTGGAGTTGGCTGCTGGATTTCCTGACCAAAACAGTACATAATTGGCAAAAGAAAAGAAGTTTTGGTAACACTTCTTGTAGGAAAAATACACATCTTTTATTTCTCAGGTCAGACCTGAGGTCTGCACTTGGGTTTTGTGAAGTGTGTGTGTGGGGGGATCACTTGCCTTTTACCCTGTTCCTCCTCTCTTCATCCCTAAGTGTCGTGAGGAAGGGCCCCCAGATTTGAAGTGCAGCAAAAGTGTTTGTTTGACCAGAGAAAGACTTGGAGGAGAGGCAAAAAACTGTGAAGAAAACCCCTTGGGTGTTTTCAAACACGTTTTTATTTTCTTCGCTAAAGCTTTGGGGAACTTGAAAAGGGGTGGAGGGTGGTGGAGGGAGAGAGTTACCCAGATCCTGCTCAAGGACCTGTGTCTTGCCTGTGTGAAGGGAACCCCTTAATCTCTCACCTTGGCTCTGCTCCCCCAGTCCAAGACGCTGGAAGAGCTGTCAGAGATCTACTCCAGTGCTGCCGATGCTCAGGAGATCGCGGCCTCCAGCAGCGACCCCGGGCTGGCCCGGGAGCGGCTCCAGGCCGTGCTCAGGGACATCGCTGGGGCTGCCTCCTTCCCTGCCATCACAGGTGAGAAACCCCCACAGGCCCCTCTTTTCTCCAGGGTTTGCTGCAGGCTCAGCCAGGCCCTGCAGCCAGCAGCAATGAGCATCTTGCACAAAGTTTCAATTGAGAGAAACAACTGCAGTGAAAAGGCACCAACCCGGGTCCTGTTTGGTAACCACGCGATGAGCCGGAAAGGGTGTCATTAAAACAGCAGCAAAACCAATTGTCCAGCCTGTGTGGCTGAGATGAAAACATTAAATCAGAAACTGCTGGTAGCTGTGATGTCTGATGGCTCTTAGAGGTGTGAAATGTCCCCTCACCCCCTTCGCTTGTGACCGACATCACTGGTGTTCAGCGTGACCTGGGCTGTCCAAAATGTGTGCATGGGGTGGATGGCATCTCCCACCAGCCAGGAGAGCTGGCAGGGGTGGTGTTGGGGGCCCTTGCAAACTAAGTCCTTTCCCTTCTCTCTTCCCAGGGGAAGCTCAGCCCCACAAGCTCCACACCATCCCCATCCCCACAGCTCGCTGCTACACGTACAGCTGGGACCAGGATAACTTTGGTAAGTGCAGGGGGTCCCCCCAGTCATCCCAGTGAGACCACAGCCCTCTGTTCCCCACTCCAGGGGTGGCTGAGCAGCGTTTCAGCTTGGCTGGGGCTTCCACATCCAGCTGGGTGCATGAAAGAGCTGATAACACATTGTTGGTGCCAGAGGGAGAAATGACCCCGTGGGTGCCAGTGTCCCCTGGATGGGACAGGATGTGGGTGTCAGCTCGGGTGTGGTGCCTGCTGCGATCCCAAGCAAAGCTTTTGTTCAAGCAGAGGGCACAGTACACTGGTGGCCCCAAACCAAGTTTTTCCAGAGACAAATCATGCAGGGCCTAATCTTCTGGTCAGGATTGTGCCTTGCATGAAGCTGGAATAGATTCATCACTCCCAAGTCCATGGGAACATTGGCAGGACAAGACCTTGTTTGGTAGGAAGCTCCTCTGCAAGGAGGAAACCTTACTTGTGCCCTGGAAATAATTATTGCTGGAAAAAACTGACTACACTGGGATACTGAGACTTTATCGAGTTGAGACAGGTCAGACATGACAACTCTTTCCCCCTCAGCAGGATGGCCAAGGAGTAGGTGCCTTTGCTGTGCTCTCAGCCTGGCCACAGCAGTTTTGGAGGGGAAGCAGTGCGTTCCCCTTCTGCCATGCTGGTCTCTCCAGCTTCCCTATTCCTGGAAGACTTTGTGTGTTCCTGTGAATGTTCAGTGTTCATTGCCTGCTGGCCCCAGCAGGCTGGAGCAGAGCTCTGGCTCTTTGCAGTGAGTCCAGCCTTGCCAGAAAGCCACAGTGGATCAACTGGGGATTTGATCAGCTGAGTACCCAGCTTTCCTCCTGCCCTCTGGTTAAACCTGGATCAGATCTGAGTGTGTTGTGGAAGCTGTATAGGAAGGAAGCAGAACCCAAACAGAGTTCTCTCTTAGGGAGAGAAATATGTTTTGCTTTGCATTGCAACTGAGCACTTCATGAAAATCTGAAAACACTCAGGAGGAGGTTTCTAGCTCCTTATTTGAAGTCATGCAGGATAGAAGAGAATACTGGCCACGATGTAGTGGTGGCGTTGTCTGGGCCCATCACATCTGGGCCCATCACATCTGCAGTGGTTCTGCTAGAGCCCGGGGTGGACATGATCTCCCTCTGGTTGCCTTTCAGATATCCTCAATGACGTCCTCAGCAAGGAGTGCAGCGTTGTTGAGCCCATGGCCTCGGAGAACGAGGAGGAGGATGAAGAGGAGGAGGAGGAGGATGTGGAAACCGATGGCTGCTCCCCCGAGCGGGACTCGCTGCTTTCCCCCCTCTGTGCCATTTCCAGTGACTCTGTGTACTCTGTGCTGTCAGAGGAGGGATCTAAGCCCTCGCGAATGTCCCTCTTCACCTCCTCCAAGGACTCCATCTCGGAGCTGACAGTGGTCTCCAGGAAGTCCCTGAAATCGTTCGTGTCCAGCCTGAAGGACTGCATGGACAGCGGGTACGCAGAGGACAGCGACGAGTGTTCCCTGGACGTGGTGGGGAGGACGGAGCTGAGGGCGGAGAAGGCCCACCACAAGTACAGGCAAACGCTGACCAACAAGATCTACAAACTGTTCAAGAGCAAAAGCCAGCTGGTGCTGCGGAGGGAGCTGAAGGAGCGCGGGGACACGGGCTCGCTGTCGCTGCCGCTGCGCCGTGCCGAGAGCCTGTGCGCCTCGCGGGCCCGGCTGCGCGTCCCGGCGCGCTCCCGGCGCGCTCACTCCCTGCCCCAGCACGTGCTGAGCCAGCGCCTGCCCGCCCCGCTGGCCCCACAGCACCTCAGCCTGCCCCGGCGCCCCTTCCTCAGCTACGACGAGGACAACAAAGTGTCCACCCTGCGCGTCGTGGTGTTCGGCTCCGACCGCATCTCGGGGAAGGTGGCCCGGGCCTACAGCAACCTCAGGTGAGCCGGGAGGAGCGGGGTCTGACCGTGGGGACCTGGCCCTGCCGTGGCATCCCGCGCTGCTCTGCTCACCCGGCCCTCTCCGCCTTCTCCCAGGCTCAAGGAGAGCACCTGCCCCTCACTGACAAGGTACTTCAAGCTGCAGTTTTTCTACGTCCCCGTGAAGAGGAGCTGCTTGGCTCCCTCGACCCCCCTGCTGCACCATCCCTCCCCATCCCCGGGGGACCCACAGCTCCGGGCACAGGTAGGTGTCCCTGCGGTACCAGGGCTGGCAGGGCAGGCTGAGGGGAGCCTGGGGGACCCTCGGGGTGACCCCAGTGTGTGTGGTTTCAGGATCCCACCTCGGCTGGGATGGAGAGCAGCACCAATGACATCTCCCACTACATCGGCATGTTGGACCCGTGGTACGAACGCAACGTCCTTGGGCTGATGAACCTGCCCATGGACGTCCTGTGTCAGGTACGTGTGTGCCAGCTGGTAGGGCTCATCTTCCTTCCCCGAGGAACTGGGGACCTGATCAGAGAAACTTCTGCTTAGCACTGTGCCACCACGATCCTCTGCAAGAGCCTGTGCAACATGGGCACAGGATGGAGATGGGGGGTTCCTGGTGGTCAGAAGGAGGGTTTCTGTCCCCGGTGGGGTGGGATGGACATTCTGGATGTAGGTAACACATACCCCATCATATTGCTGACTTATTCTCCCACCACAGTCTGCCAAGCCAGAGGCTGAGCCCCAGGAGGACTCCCAGGAGCAGCTGCCCATCCTGGCAGACATGATCCTCTACTATTGCCGCTTCGCCACACGCCCCGTCCTGCTGCAGCTCTATCAGACAGAGGTAGGCAATGGACCTCAGCCCCATCTTCTGAGGGGAAAGTGAGGGTCTTCTGCCTGTGCCACCAGGTTGGGACCTGCCCGTGAAGCGATGTGGGTGTGTCACAGCCACCAAGTTCTGGCGAGGCAGAGCTCGGTCCCCAACTGTCCACGTTGCTTTGCTGATGCTCCTGGCTCAGGGACTGAGGGCCTGTAGGTCCAGCCCAGACAATCCTGAAGTCACACAAGCAGTTTTCCATCACAGTTCCTTTCCTCATGACACAAATCAATGCCTGTCAGTGCTGGCAGGTTTTTCACATTGCTGGAAGTCTCTCTTGTGCTCTGCTTCCCAAACCAAGCCCCTCCACGAACCTGTTTTCCACACCCTGCTGTGGGGAAGGTTGAATGTGGGGCTACAACAACTGTTTTGGTGCTGTGGCTCGGGACCAGATGCAGTGGGGCTGTGGCGAGCAGAGCTGCTGCTTTTCATGGGATTTGTGTTCCCAAAGGAATGCCCAGATTCATCATGGAGTTTCTTTCCAGTGGGCTATGGAGTTTTCTTTAAGTGAAGATTAGGGGTTTGTGTTGTTTGACTTGCTGGTGGTCTGTTAGAGCAGCCTGAAGGACAGCTAAAGACAAGTATCACCCAGTGCAGCTTTTGGAAGGTGTGTTTTGAGAACAGGAAAGGATTTTCCCAAACTGATCTGTTTTCTGTGGAAAGAAGTTAGAAGGATGAACGCTGCCTGGCACAGGCTGGGTGGTCTCACCACCACATCTTCACTCTTCTGCCCTGGCAGCTCACCTTCATCGGGGGAGAAAAGATGACCGAAGTCTTCATCCACTCCCTCGAGCTGGGCCACTCAGCAGCCACACGGGCCATCAAGGCATCAGGTCTGTAGCTGCTGCTGCACCTATCCACCTACCCACTGTGGGGGGCTGCAAACCACGGGGCTGGGAGGTGAAGGGAAAGAGGGGCTGGAGGGAGCGTGGGCTGTGAGACATGTCTGACCCAGCCTGAGCAAAGGTTCAGGCAGCTCTCCGCTGATTTGGAAGGGAAATATCCTAATTCTTGCATTCCTCTTCAGGTGTGGCAATGCCTTCTTGTTTTTGCTGCTGTTAACTCTAAAATGGATTTACAATGAAACAGCTTCAAGTCCCTTTCCTTCCCTTCATCAGCTCCTGGTCAAATGCAGCTTTACATCTTTTCTTTTTGCTGCTGTTTGTGCTTTCTCCAGGAATGCCATTTATAAACCCCGTAGTTCTGTTTCCATAGTTTACTGGGCAAAGCAAGGTTTGTGGGTGCGTGCTTGGAGCCTTCCTGAATGTCCGTTTATGTCAGGAATTTGTAAAATTAACAGCGTTAGAGAGAAGGAGCAATGGCAAGAGCATCTGCCTGCAGCGTGGTCTCCGGCTCTGGTGCAGTGCAGCTCACACAGACCTCCCGTGGCCAACCCGCAAAACTGCACCTAAACACGCTGCTTCAGCCTTTAACCAGCTGCTTTTCTGTGATCTCGCCTTGTCTTTCTAAACAGAGCTCGTAAAATATCCCCCACGTGAAGTGTCACCACTCCACTCCCTCAAAATACAGGCTTGGCCAAGACCTCTTCCCACTAACTCGTGAAACCACCAATCCCGACTCTGATGTTTTTTTCCCTTGGGTTGTGTGACAAAACACCACATCTGCAAAAAATTATCTGGAAGGGGCGGGGGGGGGGGGGGGGGGGGGGGGGGTGTGTGTGTGAAGTTAGGAAGTGTTGGGCACAGTATTTCAAGGCTAATTTAATGTGGGCAGAAATATGCCTGGAAAAACAGGAGCCGGGTTAGCAATGTGGCCTTGTATTGCTTCGTGTTTTCCCTGGAGCGCTGACCCCTCTGCACCAGCTTAGCCAGCACCTCTTTCAGTTCTGCAGAGCGGCTCGTGGTGCTTTGTGTTGGAATTCCTGCACTGGATTAATTGCTTTCTGGCAGCTTTGAAGCCACCCCTTTCTCTTTTTGCTCCACAGTCGGGTTCAGCAAACCATTTTTCCCCCTTTCTGTAGGTACTGATTGTGCTGCTGTATCAGTAGCCAGTGAAGGATGTGGATAAAAAGCCACTGTGTGACATTTGCTCCTTGTTTTGTGCAGGTCCAGGCAGCAAAAGGCTGGGCATAGATGGAGACAGGGAAGCAATCCCACTAACACTACAGATTGCCTACAGCAAGGTGAGTGTGTGGGACTCACACAGATGGGGCAGAAACCACCTCTGTACTGGGCTGGCAAGTCTCATCTGGGGGCTGAGAGGGGCAGGGCTGACAGTCTGCTGGAGGAGCTCAAATCCAAGCCAAATTCAAGCTAATTGTCTACTTAGTGGCTAATTGGAGGTGGCTTTCCACTCCTGTTCATCCCAGTAAAATGGAACGTGTAGCCATCTTCCACAGGCTGTCTGTGTTCTCAGTGCCACTTTACACAGGTAGGCTTTGCCTCCAGGGAGCAATCTTGTGCTGTGAGCACAGCAGTATTCCTGTTTTATTGGTTCCTCTGCAGTCATTCAGTGGTTTTGCCTGGGCAATTTTTTTGTGAATCCAAGGTTAAATGAATTTTAATGCCTATACAAACTCTGTGCAGCTCCAAGTGAGTCCAGATGTGAGCCAGCCCACACAGATAGGGTGGGGTGGGAGGTAGGGTGACATCAGCCTGGAGTGTGGCATTTGTGGTGGGGTCACAGCAGCCCCACATAACGCTCTGGGCTGGGGGCAGCGTGGTTGGAAAGCTGACAGTGGGAAAAGACCTGGTGCTGGTGTCAGTGGCTCAACATGAGCCCAGGTGGCCAAGAAGGCCAATGGCACCTGGTTTGTGCCAGCCATGGGGTGTCCCAGGGCAGGGACTGTCTCTGTGCTGGCCCTGCTGAGGCACCTCCAGTGCTGGGGCAGCTCTGGCCCCTCAGCCAGGAGAGACACTGAGGGGCTGGAGCGTGGGCAGGGAAGGGAACGGAGCTGGGAAGGGGCTGGAGCAGCAGGAGGGGCTGAGGGAGCTGGGGGGGCTCAGCCTGGA
>NW_020955711.1:509635-543849 GCF_003031625.1 Empidonax traillii
ATGTAGATGTGGTGCTTAAGGACATGGTTTAGTGGTGGGCTTGGCACTGTCAGATTTAGGGTTGGACTTCTTAGTGTTCTTAAAGGCCTTTTTCATGCTAAATGACTCTGTGATTCTCTCTCCTGGGTTCTGCTTGGTCCCTGCAGACAGCTGTCAGTGGAAGAAGTCACTGGAATGATGTTGAGAAGGTCTGCACGTCTGTCAACCTCAGCAAAGCCTGCAAGAAGTATGAAGAACTTGGTGAGTAGAGCTGGCTGTGCCTAGGGAACAGTGGGAGGGACTGGTGGAGTGAGAGGACAGTGTGGATCTTCTGGCTGGGGCAAATGAGGGCTGTGTGAACACAGGAGATACATGGGAGGTACCTGGTGTTCCCTAGTCCTTGGCTGTCCTTTTCACCACATCAGGGACAAAGGGAATTTCATGTCAGGTTTCCAGTTAATAAAACTTTGAGCCCTTTAAAAGCACCAAGACTTTTATTCCCTGTGTGTATTTAGAAGCAATAGATTCACTGAATGTCTCACACCATGTGCCTGAGAGCATTGTTGAAATGCTTCTTGAACTCAGACAGGCTTGGTGCTGTGACCACTGCCCTGGGGAGCCTCTTCCAGGGCTCAACCACCCTTTGGGTGAAAAACCTTCTCCTGAGATCCAACCTAAATCTCCCCTGCCTCAGCTCCAGCTGTTTCCTCAAGTCCCCTCACTGGTCACGACAGTGATCTGTTTGTTCTTGCTCAAGAACTGCTGGTTTGGCATTCAGACATCCAATTCTGAATAAACTGAGGAATTTTAGTTCCTTTTTCCTTGTGTGCTTTCTTCCTGGCAGATGTGTGGTTTGTGAGCAGAATAGTCAGGGCAAACAGGTGATCTACCAAACAGGAGACATCCCCTACATCCTCCATGGAGCTCCACCTAAACCTCTGCCCCTCCTGTGTCTCCTCTTGCTGCCCCATCCATGCAACCATGCAGACAACTCTGGGAGAAAAACCAGCAGGAATTAGTTTCTCACCTCCTCTGTACTCCGAGTTGGTTGTTTCTCCTCTAGTTCAGGAGCTTCACCTGTGCTGCCAGGGCTGTGGGTTTGAATCAGGGGTGTCCTCAGTTTCACTCTGAGGAGAAACTTCACAGATCTCTCTCCTTCCAAGAGAAATCTGGTCCCCTGGATATCTCCATTGGTTTTCACATTCAGCAGTTTGACCACAGGGTGTCACTGTGACTCCAGGCATGAAGAAGCATCTCCAAGTGGATATGCTGGGAGAGCTAAAATTTCCTCATGATGATGGGGCAATGTTTTTTCTCCTGTTTGGGTCATAAGATAGTTAAATGTCCTCCTCCCTCTGTGTCCCTGTTGCTTGCTTTCCATGTGGATTAGCCTGAGGGAAGGAAAGCTGGAACTGTATTGCATTTCCCCCAGCAATGGGGTCCTGCTGGAGCCACTGGCCCTGGGGTGCTTTGAGGGGTGGAGGGACCACTTGGGTTCTCACCAGCGGTCCAGAATCCCCAGTTGATTGCAGTTCTGTTTTGTTACAGCCTCGAAGACAGAGTGCCTCAACTTAACCATGACAGAGGTGGTCAAAAGGCAAAACTCCAAGTCCAGAAAAAGTTTCAATCAGGTAACTCTAATCATGGTGCTTTTACACTTGGTAAGGCGAGGTTGGCCTGACCCAGCTGGGAGGGAAGCAGGGCTGGAGAGGGCAGTTCTTTAGGGGATCTGTTTGCCTTAGGGGTGCCCAGGGGAATGCACTGAGCCCAGCAGCTCCCTCACTCCAGCTCTCCTTCTCTCAGCAGATCAGCGTGTCGCAGATAAAAGTAGACAAGGTCCAGATTATCGGTGTCCAGTCCTCCTTTGCTGTGTGCCTGGACCAGGACGAGCAGAAGATCCTGCAGAGTGTAACCAGGTAGGAACTGAAATGGGGCCAACTGCACTCCTGGGAGGGTGCATCCTGTGTCCAGGGCTTACCTGTGAGCTGTGGGGGGGATGAGGTCCTGAGCACCCTGGTGGGTCTGTGCCAGGTGCTCAAGCTGGGTGACGCAGCCCCAAGCTCTGCAGGGCAGCTGAGCTCAGCTGGGATGGGTGGTCCTGCTCAGATCTCAGCAGGAGTTCACCTTCATGAAGGCCCCAGTCAGCTCTTCAATCCCAAAGGCAGCTCTTTCAGCAAGATCCATCGTGAGCAGGAGGCTGTGTGAGGTAAATGAGGTGTTTGAAGATCGCTGGGTGCGTGAGCAGAGCCTTCAACTTCTAAACCTCATTTGGGTCCTTCCCTGCCTTTGGCATCCCCGCTGCAGAAGGAATCCATGATCTTTGTGGGAGAGTTAGGGGTAGAGCAGGAATTGTCCACTGGACTGTTCATCTCTGTTGTCCCCTCAGGACACCCAAGTGGCTCCCCAGGTGGTGAAATTTGACATCTCAGTGTAGACAGCAAGCTTCCATGAACACAAGAGATCAAACCAGCTGATGGACAGACATTGTAATTTCTCCCTCAGACTGAGCAGAACTCTGCAAGGTTATGCTGCTTCCAACAGAAAAATATTGGGGATCTTATGTCTTAAATAACCCCAAAGAGAAGTGTTTCTCTTTAAATTGTTTATTGTGAAACTCAGGGGATAGTGGAGTTCAGTGCATGAAATGGTAAAGGAGCTCCTTCCGTCTCCCCGAAACTTCTGGGATGCAAAAGTTGTTGTTTTTGCAATGAGTTTCAGAAAATACTCTTTATGGCTGGTTCTGCTCTTGGTCCCAGTCTGAGCCAGCTGAAAGGCCTGAACTCCCAGCACTCAGACTCCAGTCCTGTTAAAGGCTGCACTGATCCCTGCTTGGTTTTAGATATTCCTGCTGCACCTGAGGAATAGCAGGGTATACTTAGAATATCCTATATTATCAGAATATCCTACACTATAATATTAGAGTATACCTAGAGCTTGGTTTCTCTTTGTTCCCCTGCAGGTGTGAGATCTCTGTGTGCTACAAACCCAGGGACAGTGATCCCTTTGCACTCAGAGGGTCCCCTCTGCCTGCCCAGGACCCCTCTGAGTTCCACTCTCTCCTGTGTTTACCCATTGCCACCTTCAGTGGAGCACTGCCTTGAAGACCCCTGTGTCCTTCCAGACCAGACTCCCATCCAACAGCAATCCAGGCTCAGGAAGAGGAAGCTGATTGTCCTGCTTTGGACACCCAGCCGTGCTCATCCAAGACATCCTGTAGCTGAAGGCTGGTGGCTGAGCTGCTCCTGCTCTGGGCTTAGCCCATTTTTGGGAAATGGGAATGTTGGTGGTGTGCTCTGGTATCTCTCAGGGTTCCTCAGCAACGGGAGGAAAGTGGTTTCCTTGAGATCTCCACCTGGCAACACCTGAGTGAAGAGGGCAGGGCAAGGACAGGGGGATTTTCCTGCCAGCAAGTGGTGCTGTGGCTGTGTTTGACAGAGACTGCAAGGCCAGGGGGGTCTGGGGTGGGGGAATTGAGCTCACTGGGGGGATATTTTGGCAAATGAATGTCCTTGGCTGAGTGGTGGTAGGTGTCCTCCAGTGTGTGTGGAGTTACAGATCACCCAGCCAATGTCACTTCACCTGTGACAGGTCGAGGACGCTCAGGGCAGTTGTTTGGGGATGGGATGGGCTTTCTCAAGGTTTACTTAAAATTCTGGAGGTTGGGTGTCTTGCAGACAAGCAGAGCAACCCAGCAAGCCCCCAGCATGGGCTGTAAACTGCTGTGTGTTCCAATGAATTGAGTGTCATAGGCCATTCCAGGGCATGGGCAGCACGTTGTGTATCCGTGTATTTAATGGACATCCAGGACCTGCAGGAGAGGAGTTTCCAGTTTCTGCAGAATTTCAGCATTCACCCATGAGTATTCCCTGTTCAGCCGCTGGTCTTGCTTCCTGTTCCCCAGCACTGTTTGCTGGAGACACTCCAGAGGCTGAACCCTCAAGAGCTGCTTGAAATACATCAGGAACTGTGCTGAACTCAGGGAGGGAGGGAAGTGCTGGGGAAACCACTAGGATTGCCTTAAGTTCACCTAAAGAGGCACCTTTGATAGAGAAAGACCCAGCACCAGAACCTTTATGACACTTGCAAGGGACAGTAGGATTTGAGATCCCTCTTCCTGGCAAGACTCATTCCCCCCCTCTTCCTTCTCTCTGCAAGGCTGTAGGTACAGAAAGGTGCAATATTTGGGGGTATTTAGAGGTATTCTGACCCAATGAGCAAAAAAATAAGACTGGGAAAGCCTTTCCAGGTTTCTTAGCCCTCCAGCTGTTTCTTGGTAGTTTTTGGGGATTGTGGTCCTTGCTGGCTTTGGTGTCCTCAGCAGTTGAGTGTAACTTCTGCCAGTGGCCAGAGAGGAGCAAATACGAGACATGAACACACTCCTGAGGCCTCTGTGCTCCATCCTTCCACGTGAATCAACCATCCCAAGGATGGTGTTGCCTTGGGGACTCCAAGAAAAGACTCTCCTGTGGGCTGAAGGATCCACTGAACATGAACACTGAACAGCTCTGGCTCCACCAGGACCCACCTTCCCCAGCCATGCACCAACTCCAGGAGCACCCATCTCTTCCTGCATGGAGCAGTGTCCATCCCTTGCTCTCAGCACAGACTTGGCAGGTCGTGCTGGGCTGTCTCCTCCCCCACAGGCTGCCTGCAGGGTGATGCAGGACCACTGAGGTCACTGCTGTGCACTTCTCTCCATCACTATTTGAAGTCCATAAGGCTCAAGGGATCAGAAACAGATCAGTAATGGCTCTTGGAATAAGTTTTCTTCACTGACTTTCCATTTCCCAGACAGGTTTGTGTGTGTTTTCTCCAATGGGGCTGAAATTTGGCAGCTGGTTATTGTTGTCCAATACTTTAAAATAGCACCTTATCCTGTCAAAACATTGCTATTTGTGATCTTGATGTCTGTGGCTAAATATACCCCTGCCACTGGTATGATATCAGCCACTCTGCTTTCAGCTGGCCCTCCAAGAATACTGGAGAAGAGAATTTCCATCCCATAGAGGAAAAACAAGCACAGACTCTAAGGACTCGTACTCCTGGCCAAGGTTTTGACCTCTGATGCTTTCTGGAAAGGAAAGAATTGCAGAGTTCTTTCAGGTCATCCTTGTACATATGTGCAGCCTCACCAAATCTGTGTAAAGTCTGTGCTGATCTGTAAAATATTGTTCAAAGAACTTTTAAAGTGATTGTAAAATATTAAATGTTGATTTATTTCGAGTACAAGTTTGGGTCAAGTAATTCCTGAGCAGGGGGGAGGCAGGGGAGGAACCTCCACGAGGAGAACACATGGGTCCTGCACTGAGGAGCTGCTCTGGGAGCAGAAAAAAGCTTAGAAAAGCCATTCTAGTCATGAGAGAGGAGACCTCTGGAAGTTAATTGAGCTGCTTCTGTTCCGTGAGTGAAAACGCAGGTTTTGATGTTGTAAATTCCAAATTGGCTTCATGCTGGATTAAGGAGAAAAGAAACGAGCAGAGCTCATGTGCAAGGTGAGATCTGGGCGTGCCCTTCCCTTCCTGGAGCCTCTTGTGACCTTTGCTTTGTTGATTTGCTCCTGGGGCCAGGGACAAGGTCCAGCCTGGGGGGACAGCAGAGCTCTGGGATGAAGGGTCCCTGCTCAGGGTCAGCAGGGCTTTGCCCAGCAGCTGGATATTACAGAATATGCTGATAGTGGGGCAATTCTGACTTGGAAATCCCTTCTTTGGGGATGCAGACTGGCAGCTGGAGCTGTTGCTACTGAAAGTGCTCTGAAATATGAAATGCCACTTGGAAACACTGAACTCTGTCCAGTGTCACCTTCTCCTCCTGTAGATATTCCAGGAAAGAGGCTCAGCTGGTAGGTGTGAGGGCCACTGTGTCATGACCAAATAAACAACATGGGAAAAGTCATTTGAGTTCAGACAAGCCAAAAACCAGGTGAGAATAATTTCTGTTAATTAGCACTTTGTTATGGATTAGCTATTTTTTTTTTCACTGATTAAACAATAACAAAAAGTGTATTTTAACTGAAAAGAAAAGGTCTTTTGAAAAGGCAGATAAGGCAAATTTTCCAAGCTGGAATAATAATCTGCTTTTGTTTGTTCTCAACAGCAAAAACACCCCTAAAGCACAAATTCTCCCCCTCTCTTCTCTTCTTTTACAGAGGTAGGTGGAAAGAGGAACATGTATGATTAAATCCAAAGCAGCAAGAAAGTACTTTGTTCTGAAAATGTACATGCCAAGAAGTTTGGGATCAGGGTCGAAGTCTGATCCCTGAAGTCCTGCATACGTGAGGGGAAGTGGCAGTTTCAGGTGCTTGTCATCCCCCAGCCACCTCAGCTGGGCTTGGCAGAGCTGGAATGTTCTAGTGCGTGAGGTGAAGAAAAACAGGAGGCAGTGCTTATCCAGAGAAAGGGTTCTTAATTAAGTGGCCACTCATGATCTGATGGTTAATTAGAAATACAGAATTAATTACCATCAAAATACAGGAATGAGATTGCACGTCCGTGGGCTTGTGCAGCTCAGCACTGCTGAGCCCCCTCCATGTGCTTGTTGGAATTGTGGGGCAAACCTTCCTCTTGTCCTTCTGTTTCCTGGCAGACACACGTGCAGTTCCACGGGTGTCATTTCTGGGTGTCCCACAGCAAGAGACCAGCAGATGGGGGGATGACACCAGGTGTGGAAACCCACGAGGACAAAGTTTTGGGGACCTGAATTAGGCTGAATAAGACCTGAATTATTTCCATGTCAAAGGTGCTCATCTGCTCTCTCAGCTGTAGCAGGAGGTAGTGGAGAGCACAGTCAGCTTCCCAGCAGTGCTCAGTCCCTGCAATGCATTACAGGACTGGGATTAACGTGCCTGGGATGTCTCCTGGGTCACAGGAGCCCCATACATCATCCCTTCCCTTCTGTCTCTGTGCTGCCTGTCTGCTCCCATCTCTGCAGCTCAAATTTCCTTCGGGGTGGGGCACCTGGGGCCAGCTCAGGTCCTGCTGGCAGCGAGCCCCGAGCTGGGCTCCTTGCCTGAGTCACTGATGGGCCAGCCCGGCCACGGTGCCCAAATTCACCCCTGACCCAGAGGGGTTTGTCTAGAGCACCACCAATAATCCAGCACTTCCAGAAGAAAAGGGAGAAGCAAAAGAAACCCAGAGAATGTCTCCTCCTGCCAAATTCCCTGCTCTGGTTCTCTCTTGTGGCCGCAGGTTTCTGGGCTGGTTGATCTGGCTGTCTCCCATCTGCACGTTTTAGCTGCTTTTACAAGAAGTTGTAAAGTAAAGACTGGAAACTTCTGTGAATTTTGCTGATTTCTGAAGGGTTCTGTCCAGCACCCATGACTGAAAAGGGCATCCCTGGTTGCTTCAGGACTGAGCTTTGCTCAGGACTAACGGGAGTGAAGCTGGACAAGGGGAACTTTCCTGGGCTCCAGGCAGCTCTTCAGCTCTCCTGGCAGTGCCTCTGCTCCACTGCCCTCATCTTAATGGTGCTAATCAATGATCAATTAAAAGGTAATAAGGCTCCCTGTGCCTGCATGAGGAACAGAGTTTTCCTGGCAGGGAAAGGTCACGGGAGAGCAGTAATGGTGTGCTAATGATGCTAAGTTGCATAATTACCAATCCGTTCCGATGCCTGTCTGGCTGTGAGCTGGTGCAGACAGATGACTGCATGAGGAATGAGGAGCTCTTCTGTGCCAATCCCCAACTCACCTCCTTCCAGTATTCTCTGTGCCCTCAGAATCCCCTCTCCCCTCCACAGGCACCTTCACTGCAGTAAAGACATGCAAAGGTTGAGGGGTTGGAAAGTACGTCCTAAAACTGAAATCTGAGTCAAAGCAAGCATGAAAAATATTCTGTGGTATTTACCTGGACTTGGGTCTGGCTGCATAAAACTCTCTGGGCAGCAGTGGGCCAGTGTAATGCTGTGTGTTTAGCTGGTGTTTCCAGCCACAGGGAGGGTCTGGAGCAGGGGGGGCTTAGTCAGATGAACGCTCTCTGTCCTCCCAAGGGCAAGTCCTGCTTCTGGCTGTGTCTCTTCTTGCATCAGGGCTCCTGTGTGACCGCTCTGTGGCCAAAGCAACGGCGTGGCTGTGACCAGGGAGAGTGCAAACATGATGTCTAGTGGTGATGAGGTGTGGATGGGCTTGGGCTGCCTTTGTGCGCTGCTGATTGCAGTGTCTTTCCTATGAAACGCAGGTTGAGATGTTGCCCCTGTAACCAGAAATGTGGCGAGGGTCTGTCAGGTTGCCCAGGACCTGGGTCCTCCAGGGAGGGTCTGCTGGGAGATCCCTGCTCTGGGACTCAGCGAGGGGCTCCCTCTTGGAGTCACTTTTGGGAACAGGTGGAGAAGAAGTGAGGTTTCAAGACTGGAGAAGGCTGATGACAGAGGATGTTGCAGGACACACGCGGGGTTGAGTGTGGGGCAGGGTGAGCAGGCAGTGCAGCACGAGCAGCTCGATGGTCCCCTCCTCGGCATGCACTGGGGGGTGGTTTCTGAGTCTAGCCCTGTCCCGGGCTTCTCCAAAGAAGCAAACCTTGAGATTCAGAAACAAGCTGCCCCTTTCTCTGCCTTGGAAGCTTAATCAGCATTTCAAAAGCCCTGCTGTGTTCATCCTGAACAACAACTGTAGAAACAGCTTCTCCACTCAGCTTATCAGCTCAGCGCGTGCTGCAGCGACTGTGATTAAAATGAGCTGTTTCCTGTTGCACTTTATCTCTGGCAGAACCGATAAGCTTGAGGAATTGATCTCTTTCCAAACCCGTCACCTTGGTACCCACGGGAGAGCCGTAAGTTCTGGGAAGAAGATCCTGGAGGTGTGAGCAGCAGGCACATAACCCTTGGTGTACATGTATGCAGCACTTCAGATTCTGGGCAAAAAGCAACCTGTCCCCATTTCAAGTGGCTGATCTCTTCCTCAGCACTGGCCAGTCACTGACAACCCCTGTGAGCACAGACGTGCCCAGCTCATCAGCACTAGGCAGTTCCAGCACCTACCATGGCACTGGATCCCTTTCTTGCAGGTGCCTCAAAGTTTCCTGCTCACAAGCGGGTAACCTGTGATTGATTAACCTGTAGGTAAGAACCTGCACCTCCTGGTGTTGGTACCTGTACCAAAATATCAGTGAAATGATATTTTCCACCTTTGCAGGACAAAACAAGACTTGAACAGTTTGTGGTTTATTATTATTATTATTATTATCTTTTGCTGTTGCTCTCTCCTTATTATGATTTTTTCCAAGACAAATAAAAAGAGTTGGAGATGACTCAGTTTAGAGAAATGAAAAAGGCAACTTAAATACCATCAAATGGGCTGTTTGCTTGGCTTTCCCTCTCCCCAAATCCACCCACCGTCTATATTTGCTGCAGCCTGAATAAAAATAGAACTGGGCTGAATGCCAGGGTGGAAAATAGAGATGCAGCATCAAAATATTACTTGGTTTGTGACCTGTTCCCTTATAAATTGTAAGGAAATCACCCGTAGACCCACGTGCTGGGGGTTTGGACATGTGCCAGGAGGAGGTTTCCCTGCAGGATGGGAGTGGAGCTCAAACAGCTCCGCTTTCTTTGCCCAAATACCTCTGCTTCTCTCAGCAACTCAGATGACCCGGGAGGTATGTTATTAAAGCAGCCACGTAACGACGGAAAATTGAAGCAGGGAGAAGTAAAGCATCCATGAATAGAAACCAGGGCAGGAGGAGAGTTGTCCAGAGCTCCCCTTTCGCGGGGAGGGTGTGGAGCAGTGGCCAAAATAGGAACGGAACGTCAGCGCTGCGATGGGGAGGAGAAACAGCCCCGTCTCCGCCGGCCCCGCGCGATGCCAGGGCTGGCACTGCCACGGTCGCTCTGCCATCCCTGTCGGTGCCAGAGCCAAGAGAGGGGCTGTGAAGGGCTGGGCTGCGACCACCGGGAGGGACCCAGCCCTGGTGAGTCGGCTGCTGGTCTGGGTGAGGAGCTGCTGCTGCCGGCACGAGGTCAGGACACGGCGGGATCTCAGGAGCACAGAGAGCTGCAGTGCTGCTCCCGCGGCAGGAAAGCCCCTTTCTGGGGCAGCAAGTTCCTCTCCAGGCTGGAAACCTCGTCTCCTGAACTGGTGCTTCAGGTGAGCGCTTTCTGTTTCACAGAATCGTGGAATGGTTTGGGTTGGAAGGGACCTTAAAAGTTATCTCTTTCCTGCCATGGTCAGGGACACCTTCCACCAGCCCAGATTGCTCCAAGCCCCGTCCAACCTGGCCTTGGACACTTCCAGGGATGGGGCAGCCACAGCTTCTCTGGGGGACCTGTGCCAGGGCCTCACCACACTCGCAGTCAAAAATTCTTTCCTAATATCTCATCTAAATCTCCCCTCCTTCAGCTTAAAGCCATTCTCCCTTGTCCTGTCCCTCCATACCCTTGTCCCCAGTCCCTCTCCAGCTCTTCTGGAGCCCTTTTAGGCCCTGGAAGGGGCTCTCAGGTATCCCCAGAGCCTTCTCTTCTCCAGGCTGAATATCCCCAGCTCTCTCAGCCTGGTTCCAGAGCAGAGGGGCCCCAGCCCTCAGAGTATCAGGAGATCATTTCAGGGGACAGACTTTTTCCACTTGAGAGATATTCAGACAGCTTCAAAACTCTTGTGTACCTCTCTCGTGCACAGAAATGAAGAAGAAAGGCTCCCACAATAACTTTAAATCACAGAGGACAGTGTTTGTAGGGAGAAAGAGATATTTTGCCACACAAGTGATTCTTTCTCTACTTCATTTTGATTCTTTTCTACGTTTTTTAGTCTCCTGAATGATGCCTTTGTTTGAGCAGGTGTACACCTGGCTCTTCCTCTCTCAGTGGCCAGAAGTGTGATGTTATCTGGGGTTATTTAGCAGTTCCCTGTCCTGTTCTCAGGCTGCCCCTCAGATGTGTTTCAGTGTTTAATGACATCAGCTGCAGAAAACATGGAGAACCAACCCCTTCCTCCCTCGTCCATGGGTTGCCACAGGAGAATGCAGCCCTGCCCCAGGAGGGCTGATGCTGCTGCTCTGACTGGAGATGTGTGTATGGAAAAGGCAGAGGGGGAAGGTCTCCAGAAGGACTCTTTAGCTCAATGAATTTTGGGGTTGGGATCCCAAAGCTGGTGGCAATGAGGGAGGAGCTGGATGTGTGCTGTGGGGACGGTCCAAGAAAGGTCTGTGGCCTCCTCCTTCCTTAGCTGTGCACCGGGAGAGAGCCCAATTCTAGTGAAAATAAGGGGAATGGTGAAGGCTTGGGGCCTGCAGTGACCGGCTGGGAGGGGAGGAGTGAAAATATCCAGCAGCATGTGGGAGATCCCCGCCTTGAAAAATGCCTGTGAAGCCTCAGGAAAGCAAGAGCACATCTGGTAAGGGGGAGCGTGTATCAGGGACACTCTTTCTTCCTCCTTTGCAACACTGTGGGGTTTTACCCCCCACTCGTGTGAGTGCATTGGCTTTCCTCTGGCATTTGCATTTGCATGGGGAACAGGATAGAAAGGCAACTTCTGCAGGTGGCCAGAGCTCCTGCACGCTGGGTAACTCCTGCAGAGGAAGGACAGACAAACACGGTGTGAGGATGGATGGATGGATGGACAGGCACGGGACAAGTGAGGAGTGATGCCCAAAATCAGCCAGGGCATGTCGAAGGCGCTAATTCTGACTCTAGCAGGGACAAAGCTTTGCAAACAGGACTCCATGTGTGCATCCCACGGCGACAGTGCCTGCAGTGGCCGAGCTCTGCCGGCTCTGGCGGCTCTGCAGCGGTTCTGTCCCTGCGCCAGGACTGCGTGTGTGTGTGTGTGTGTCCTTCATGAATGGGAGCGACTGTGAATGAAAACAAGACAGGGGAAATGAGGATGTTATCGTGTGCTGGTGTGCGCTGCTGTTGTTGTTTCCCCGGAGCCTTCCTGCCCGCGGGGCGGCGGCTGGGGCGGGCGGGGGAAGGGGATGGGGATGGGAATGGGGATGCTGCTCCGAGCGGCAACTTGGCACCGGTGCAGGGAGTGGGAATTGGATGCGAGTAACGCTGATAGCCAGTTTAACTGCCTCCTCCTCCCTTTCTCTCCAATCAGGAAGGAAGCAGGTTATTTTTAAATCTGGGGCCCAGGTATGTAACTCTACCTAATGCTTTTTCTCATGTAGAAGAAGATGGGAAGTGATGCAGCGTCAGATGCAGTTCCCACGCTCCCTCCATAAGTACTTTCTTCCCCCAACTCACCTACCCCAGCAAAACTCAGCACTTCAAACCCTGCTCTGGGTACGAGCTGACCTAGCAGGTCCCTGACCACAAAGGGGGATGGTCCTGGTGGTGGTATTTGCTGGCCAGAGGGGTTGGCCCATGCATTGGTCTGTCCTGAGCGCTTTGTGCAGCAGAGCACGGGGCACACACACACACTTGTGTTCCAGCTCTCTGGGATGACAGAGCTGGCAGGCTCATCCCAGCCCTGCACCCACATCCCATAGGGATCAGCATTTACCTCCTGCTTTGGGCTGTCTGCTATTTCCGTGCATTCCTCCTGTGTGCCAGCCTGGGCTCATGCCAGCACATCCCAGTCTTAACTGAGCACCAGGACACCGACAGACCTCAGCAGCCCTGGGCAGCCTCACCCAGGGCCCTATTTGGACTTATCCCAGGAGCTGTCACTGAGTCACAAGTGGTGACAACGTTACGCCCTACTGAGCACAACCAGACCTGCTCCAGCCAACACCTCTGTCACTGCAAAGCCAAACTTCTCCGAGAACACGCTCCAGAAGGGGCTGGGCATCCCCAGCCCAGGCTGCACCCGGAGCTGGCAGCGGGCAGGGGCTGCAGGGGCAGCCGCAGGGGCTGGCACCGAGCAAAGGCCGAATTGCCCGAGATGCTCCCGGGGGGAGGCTCTGGCACAGGCACAGAACACTGTGCCTGGAACGGGGAGCTGGAAAAGCGTCCTCTCGGACCGACTACTCCTCATCTCTCGCAGCACGCTGTTTATTCCAAGGTCCTGGGCGTGCAGCTGGGAGGCGGCAGCGCCGGATTTGCCCCGGCATGGGGTGGTCGGCGGCACGGAGGGGGCTGTGCGGGCGCCAGGGCTCACCACGGCTGCCCCGGGACAGGCTGGTCCCAGAGCAGCCCGACCTGCACGGCTGGTTTGTGGGGATTAGAGGCAGGGCAGGACTGAGCCCTCTGTCGCCTGCTCCTGCACGTCCGGAGAGCGCCGGGCGAGCGCGACCTGCGCGGGGACAGATTTCTCCTTGGGGGGACTTCTCTGTGAAAGAGGAAGTTGTCTTGAAATAACTCGTCGCTTCCCTTTCTGCTGTGCAGACTTTGAAGTGGCAGCAGAGCTCAGCAGCTCAGCCCCGGCGGGCTCTGCCAGCCCCGGCCGCCCTCCCCACCGGGCAGAGCAGCCCCTGCGATGACCCCCCCAGGATCCTCCCGTGCCCCCCGAGCTGGACGGGACCTCTGGAGTGTGTGTGACTCGCTGGGGTCCCGGTGCCTGCCCTGAAGAAGCAGGTAAGAGTTCCGGGGGGGGACACACGGGTCTGTGCACGGGGATTGTGTTGCTCATCCTCTGCCTTTTCTCCCTGTTCCCTTGAGCAGCACCTGCCGCTCTGCTGGTCCCCTGTACCTGGGGAATGCTTTATGCCTTAGAGGTTGGTGGTGTGTGTATGAGTGCTGCATCCCGGTGGATCAAACAACCTGGAAAGCCACGGACAGGGGCAGATTGATTCCCGTTCTCAGGACGAATTAGGGGAGGGGGCACCGATGGTGCTGGAGATGAGGAATGTGCTGCTTCTCTGCGGGAAAGGAATATCTGTGCAAGCTTCCCCTGCTGCACCCTGTCAGAGAGCAGGATCCCAGGGGAAATGGGGTTTGCTCTGGAGCCTGTCCTAGGGAGGAGTGTGGAGACTTTGCTGCCTGAGCCCCGGAGAAGACCTGGGTAGTTTTGATGTTGTTACTGCTCTGGCCATTGTTCCAGCCCCCCCGGCACTCGCTGCTCACTCATCCCCTGCACAGGCAGCCCAAATGGGTGAGTGAGTTACATCACTGACTTGGTGCTAGTTCAGCACTTGTTCATGCTTGTTCATTTTGCTGTGTGTGAAACAACTCCCAGCTGCAGAGAACGGAGTCACCTGCCCAGCGCCTCTCCCGGCCCTCACCCCGGGGCTCCTCCATCCCAGCTCCTTGTCCCGTAGCGCGGGCAGTGCTCGTGCGCCCAGCTGGGGGGAGGCTGTGCTCGGGATTTTGGAGCGGTGCTCGCTCCAGAGCTGGCTGTTTGTGCAGTGGTGTGGCTGCCCAACTTCCCCTCCCCTTGGCCCGGTGCCTCAGCTGTCCCCTGGGGCCCCGAGCGCCGCAGCAGTGACGGGGCAATAAAGAGCGATGGCAGTGGTGATAACGAGGAGAGAGCAGAGCCCCGTCCAGAAAGGAAGCAAAAAGCTGCAAAAAAATGTAGATGAGCCAACTCTGTGCAACAGGCACGTTTTAGTCCTCCTCCCCGGAGTGCTTTCCTCTGCACCCTCTGTCTGTACCAGAGGCACTGAGCCATTGCACCCTGACTGCTCCCTGGGATATTCTTGACTCCCACAGGAGCTCTCCCAGATCTGTGTATCTTAGCAGCACTTCTTTCTGTTTCATGACCAAGGCTGAACACAGAAACAAATTCCTCTGGGCTTCAAGGGCTGATTTATCACTTCTGAGCATTACACAAAATTTGACCTGAGGATTTGAGTCCTCAAAGCCTCCAGCTGTTCTCACAAGACCTGGGCCTTTGCAGAGCTCTGTCCTGGAGCATCTCCCTGCTGGCCCTGAGATGGGGCTCCAGTGCACAGGACTGGCCTGACAGCAGGAACTGGGGGGCTGCTGTAATATCAGCTCTGATGGTGTTTCTGCCTTAAAATAATTTGCTGTATATTTGGGGGTTTAGCCCTGCTTCCTAAAGAAACAGAGCTATGAGGCAGTACTATCTGTTGCCTGTCCATATTCCTGACTGGCTGGCCTCAAACCAGATGGGGAGCAGACTTCTTGGCCCTGAGTGAGATGGCTCAGGGCAACTACCGGTGGTTTTACAGGGGTATCCTGGACCAAGTGTTCAGGTTGTTCTGTGACAGGAACACTGCTTTTTTTTTTGCCTCAAAAATAAGATAATCTCTGCTCGTGGAGGAGCTGTGGGGAAGGAGACTGGCCACTGTTCCCCACTGCCAGACACCACCTGCACATCCCCACTGGAGCAGCTCCCATGTTCTCTTTTTCGTTTCTGATGGTTTCCCCCTGGAATCCTGTGAGCTGTCTCAGAGCTGTCCTGCTTGGACATGGTCTCACTCCACAGGTGACAAGAATCTTGATGTACCACCTGTGTGTGGCCTCTTTGGCAGGGGTTGCCCTGTGCACTATCTTGCTGGTGCCTTCAGGATTGCCCCCTCCCCATCACCTTGTGATACACAGGGTGGGCACAGCTGCACTTATGACAGGCCATAATCACCCTTTATCAGTGGCAGCTGCCTGTTGGGGTATGGGCTGGAGCAGCACCACTCCCCAGCACCCAAATTCTCATTTTCACTTGGAGCTCCTCTGCTCTGAGTGCCTGGGAGAGCTCTGACCCCAGAGAACTCTCACCGTAGTTGTGCCCAGCCTTCCTAATGCTGAAACCTCTCCTACTCAGCCGTGGGGGCTCTCAGGAGCTGCTTTCCCAGTTTCTGTCTTGCTTGGTGAGCTTTGCTGGTGTTAATGGCTGTTCTGAAGGCAGATGCTGTGTTGGCTGAGTCACGTCTTTCTGTTTTGAGGTGTGACATGCTTTGAAGACAGCACCGTTCATCTGACATGATTTGGGCAGCTCTCTGAGGGAGCTGCTGTCGTGAGTGATCTGTGCTGGGATGGGTTTTGCTTGGGAGGGAATCTCTGCTGTGGTTCTCCAGGCCAGACTGGAGTTACAGGGGTGCTCATGGTCCTACTTAAAGCCGAGGTTTTTGTTGTTGTCCGTACCATGTAATCAAATCTCATTATTGACCTTGCCCTCCTGGTGCAACGCTATTTACCCATCCCTTCCTTGCTAATCTTCTCTGTGCTCTGTGTTAGCCCTGTCAACAGCTGTCCCATCATTCTGTCCCCACTGCCAAGAGAGCACCACCAAGCCTGTTTATCTGCTGACAGCAGGGGTAGGTGCCACACACAACTTGCTGTGGTCACTCTGACGCTGCTCACCCCCCAAGCCCATGGGCAATCACTCTGTGCCCTCCCTGAGTCCCAGTGGCCTCCTGTTCACTGTCAGACAGGTGGGGCCACCTGAGTGCAGCTTCCAGCAGAGGCTGGTGAAGCTCCTCCACTGTGGAGAGAAAGATCCTACGTCCCTGCACAGAGCTGGGCACTGAGACACCGTCACACCATCCAGGGACAAAGGGTTTAAATCATAAAAAGCGCTGGATTCACCACTGAGGCTTCTGGATACAGGTACCCCCATGGAGGTCCCTTGAGGTCTGGTGGTCAGGTTGGACCTGTGACCAGGTGAAGCAGGCTGGTACCCGTGTGTCACCACTGGCCACGCTCTCAGAGTTTGCAAGGAACAGCCCCTGATGCTGCAGCATCAGCCCTGCCATGCTCAGGGTCTCCTGCAGCTAGCGGGGAGCTGCTGACTCTGCAGCAAAAAATCCTGAGCACACCCCCAAACTGATGTCTCTGAACCCCAAATTCCTTTGTGAGGGGTAAACCAAGATGATCATAGGGGTGGAGCATCTCTCCTGCAAGGAAAGGCAGAGGGAACTGGATTTATTCAGTCTGGAGAAGAGAAGCTTTGGAGTGACCTAATTGCAGCCTGTTAGGACCTGAAGGGACCCAACAAGAAACATGGAGAGGGACTATTTCCAAGGGTCTGGAGTGACAAGACCAGGAGGAATGGCTTCAAACTGAAAGAGAGTAGGTTTAGATGGGATATTAGGAAAAAATTCCTTACTGTGAGGGATGTGAGGCCCTGGCAGAGGTTGCCTGGAGAAGCTGTGGCTGCCCCATCCCTGGAAGTGTCCAAGGCCAGGTTGGATGGGGCTTGAAGCAACCTGGGCTAGTGGAAGGTGCCCCTGCCCGCAGCAGGGGGTAGAATGAGGCAACCTTTAAGGCCCCTTCCAACCCAAACCATTCCATGGTTCTATAAGGATTTGCTGTTACTCAGAACTGTTCTCTCCCAGCTGGTGTCACACAGCATGTCTAAGTGCAGGGACTGTCCCACCAGTGGCTCTGCTGGTGAAAGTCCTGTATGAGGGAGGTATTGCTCAGGGAGTGGGTCTGTATGGAGGCAGGGAATGGTTCTGCCATCCAACAGCCTCTTCTACCCCAGGAAAGCAGCCAGCTCCCCTTCTAGGCTCTCCCAGGCTAGCCACACTTGGGAGCCTGAGCTCTGCCTGCTTTTACTTCCCCCCTCAGTTGGACAGCTCAGGGCTGTTTGTGCTCACAAACCTGCCAGTGGTTTTCAAATCACAGGTATTTTTTCCCTCTGATTGTTTTTTTTTCCAAAGCCAGTTCTGGGAATGGAAAGAGATGCTAAATCTAAAAAGCTGATGTTTCCGGAAAACTCGTTTCTTTCCTTAGAAAGAATGAAATGTGACGTTGGCAAGGAAGTCTCCAAAGGGTCGTTAATGTCCAGGAAGCTGCTCCACTTCCACGCCAGCTTTAGCAAAGGGCTCTGGGGCTCATTCAGTCCTGATGGGCTGATGAATGTCTGCTGCAGCACGAGCTGCAAAGGTGTTTCATTAGTGAAATGGCTCCAAAATTCATCCTTTATTTCTCCCTCCATGGGCAGGAGCCTCCTGGCAGGGCCATGTCTTGCCAGAGCAACCAGCAGGAAAGCAGCACCGCAAAGAGATGCTGGAAAGCAGAGTCTGAGCTCAAGATGCTTTTCCTTGGCAGTAAGAGCCCGAGGGAGAGCATCTGGTTTCATGTCAGAGCTGTCTGAAACCACAGGCCCTGCCAGATTTTGAGCTAAATCTGAAAATCAGACCAGAAGAGGGGCTCTGGGCTGGGCCACGGCACACGTGGTCCTTCCACCTCCTTTGCAGGTCCCCTCCACTCGTGCTCTGTGTCTGAATGGGGACAGAAGGGAGACAGGTGATCCTTCTGTGGGGTTTGAGTTTCAGAACCAAAGCTTTGCTTAGTTTTCATTTGAACTGAGACCCCTCGCCCTGGGCAGCTGATGGAAGGGGAGGTGGAGCAGACCTTGCCCTTGGCGTTCATCCTTGGCCAAGGCTCAGGTCCTCAGGGGAACCTGGAACTGCTGTTGCTGGACAATAAGGAGGGCTGGAGGCTGGAAAGCTGCATTTGTCTTCCTTTTCTACCTGAGCTGTGCAGCTGGGTTGGAGGTCGGGATCAGGGCCAGAAATAGCATTTGCTCCACTGGCAGACGGACACGGTTTAAGAGGAGGGCGCAAACAGGATGTCAGACCTACCTCTGATGGGGTCCCCTGCAACACCAGCCTGTCCTGCTGCCAGGGGTGATTCTGGCTCCACGGGTGTTCTGGGAGCTGCCAGCTGCAGTTCTGAGCAGCCCAGAGGATGCCCTGCCACACCCTCAGGTTCACCAGGGGGAAGCAGCCCTTGAGCTCTCACATCCCCCCTTGGCTTCCAGCTGATACCTGTGCTCCAGTCAGTGCTGCCAGATCCAGAGGGAAGCGCAGGCTGGGCGGCCACTGCTGAGCTGTGTAACGTTAGACAGAGCCTCTGGTGTGCTACTTTCATAACCAGTCTCACCCCAAGGCAATGCAGGGGGAGGGCAGGCACGAGGGGGTGGTGAATTCTGCGCTGCTCCACGGGACATCTGTCACCCCGTGACGAAACGCCGAGCTCGTGTGTGTCCCCTGCGGCTGAGCACTCACCACCTCTCCCTTCAGGATGTTCCAGCACCGAACAGCTCGCTCCTCGCTGACAATGGTATTGGTACGATCCTTCCTCGCACCGGGAGCCAGCCAGGGTGTCTGCTGCGGGATGGGAAGAGTTGGGATCGGGGCATTTACTGGTGGTGGGATGGAGGAGAGGGAGGAGCACGGCAGCATTCCACGCTCCGTGCCCGTGCAAGGCGCCGGCTTTTCTTTTCGAGCGCTTGTAGCGGGGCTGATAAACAACCACAGGAAACCTTAGATGTGCCCGTGTAGTGAATTTGTAACTAAACACAGGGCTGCAGGAGGCGGGGAGAGCCTGGCTTTGGAGCGGGACTAAATATAACTCAAAGAAAGCAAACGTGTGTGCTCCACGGGCTGGGACTGCCCTGCTGTGTCACTGCTGTCCTCGGGTGAAGACGGGACAGGGGGCATCTCCCAGGGCTGGCTGTGGTCAGCAGAGTTCCAGGTAATGGCACTGAGGATCCAAGGCAGGGTGTGCCTGGACACACTGGAGAACGGGGCAGGATAGTGCAGCCAAGCTTCCCAAGGGAGCGTGCTGTTTGCTGCTAGCCCTGCTTGCAACGCCAAGAGATTTGGGTTATAGGTTTTCTTTCGTGGCTTCAGATATTTCTGAGTCACTGAGTCTGTGTCTCACGTGCTTCACTTAGTCTGGGGGGGTTGGTTTTTGGTGATTTCTGCAGCTTTTGATAACCCATAAGAGAGAGCAGCATGTCTTCTTGAGGGGCTGTGCTTCCCCTCGTTGACTGCCGGCAGGGACAGCCTGAATCACTTCCCTCCACTGAGTACGATGGGTTGAAGTGACTCACCTGGATGGACATATCTCTGTTCCTCTGTGCTGGACTTTCAGTCTCACAGAGGGCTGAGCTTCAACTCCTGCCGTGGAGCTGGGAGGGAAACACCCTTTTCTTGGGACAGGGGTGTGCTTTCCTGCAGGGGGGAGGCAACCCCATGGCTGTGCCTGGCTGTGCTTGTTGTGTCAGCAGAACAGAACAGAACAGGCTGCTGGAGGGCTGGGACGTGGTCCAGGTGGCCTCCTAGGACTCAGCTCTGGTGCTGGTCAGGCTGGGTTATCCTTCAGCCTGTGAAGGTTTTTAGGTGTTTGCTGGCAGTGGGTTGGCAGCTCTTCCAAAAATCCCCCCTCCCTGTGTGTGGGGAGGCTGTGGCTGTGCCATGCCTGGGTTTGTCTGTCTCTGCCTGGGCTGCAGCTGCTCCGGGGTGCTGGGAGGCACATGGTCAGTGATCCATGGGGTAGGACATGAGACCACATAGTCCTGAGCCTGATCCAGGGACCTTTGGGACTGCAGGGGATGGAGTCTGACTCCTGTAAGGGTACAAGCCCATGATATATTTAAAGCAACCTGAGTTGCTTTAAATTATTTTAAATAATTTAAATAATTTATATTTAAAGCAAGGTTGAGTGAACATGGCTCCTCCTTCAGGAAGGTCAAGAAGCCCAGCTTGGTTTTTTTGTGCAGTGCAGGACTGATGATCCTGCAGGGGCCAGTGATCTGCTGTCTGTGCAACCTGGTGGTGCCCACCGAGCCACAGACAGGACCCTCCAGACACATCCAAAAAGCCAAGAGGTTAATGTGTGATCTGCTGAGGAGGATGAGGCTGCAAAGCCCTTCCCTCCGTGGGTTTATCCACCTGTTTCCAGGGTAATTTCAATGCAAAGTTCTTCATTTTTAAGAATATAACCAGATGGTTCCCATAACTGCCCTAAACTCTTGGGGAAGGTGGCTTTTGAGTCACTAAGGCTTTTTTTTCACTATAAATCTCATAGTTATTGAAACCTGAAGGGAGAAATGTGACTCCTCTCCCTTCCCTTTTGAATTTTTTTCCCACTGCAAATGGAATAAAATCCAGCTGATGGCATGGGTATTTTAAGAATTGCACAGAGGAAGTGGAGATTTGCAGCTCTGCAAAGTAGTGGGATGAATGCAGAGAAGTCTCTGGTCTTGCTGAGCTGGCAGACAGCAAAATAACCAGTTATGGGATGAAATGTGTCTGCTGCAGGGAAGGGAAGAGATCCAAGCGGGGAGGAGGGGGCCACAGAAAGCAGAGAAACCCTCAGGGGTGTGATCAGGGAACTGAGAGGCTGCTGCCTCTTGCCGGCACTTTTGCAGGGCTTTGTTTTGCACCCCGCGCCGCCAATTTCTCATCAGCTCATCTACCGCCGCCCCAGGGGCGTGTGAGGGCTGGGACCGTGAGCCTTCCTGTGCGGGGGTACAAGGCTGTGGTCCCTCAGCTCGGGCACGGGCACGAGGAGCGGGAGCGAGCCCCGGGCTGGGCAGCATCGTGTGCGGGCTCTGGGGCGGCACCGCAGGGATCTGCTGCGGGGATCGGTGGGAAGCGCTGCGTCCACATCTCACCTGCTGCACTCAGCCGGGCCTGACCTGCCGCTGCCTCCTTCCTCCTCCTCCCTCCTCCTCCTCCTCCTCTCAATGTGCCTGCCGGGAAGGGCCCGTGCCCTGAAAGGAGCGGTGTTCCTGGGAGCTGGAAGGTCACACGGGAAGGTGAGTGCAGCCCGCATCCCAACTGCTTTGGGACAGGGTCCTTCCTTTGCTTCCAGGGCCAGGCTTGGGTGTCCTGCCCCGGCCTTCTGGGCAGGGGTTCCCAAGTCAAAGGTCTGATACGTCCACAAGGACCAGCGCAGGTTCCATCCCCGGAAATGGGGACGATTCTCCTTACTTTTGCCAGGGATCAGTCATTTTGGGAGAGGTGTGGAAGGCAGAGAGGGCTGTCTGTAGTGGGGGGCTCTGATGTCTGGTGCTCCCCTTCCTCTGGGTCGGTAGCAAGTCCTGTCTGCTGCATTGGGATCTTGGGATGAGGCACAGTTGATGCTGAAGGTCTGGTCCCAGGGACTCAGTGAAGTCCCCTTGGCTGAGTGTCCCCACATGAGACCCCAGGGCAGCAGTTCTAACCTGAGAGAGAGAGACCTGGCTTGCCTGGATCCATGGATGAGCCAGGGGGCTGCAGTGCAGCTCAGACACTTCTCTGCACCTGCCATCAGTCCCCACACAGCTCCTGAGCAAGCCCTGGGCATGGGGGGGCTCGTCTGGCACGTGGGGGGTCAGGGCTCAGTGGCACAAAGCACAGAGGTGTCTGTAACCAGGCTCTTTAGCTCCGTGGTCTGTGACCAAAACAGGTGGCAACAGCAAAGGATCCATCAGGAAGGGACTTGTCCCTGAAGGCAGAGGATGCAGGGACATCTGTCCCTGTCTTCTCCAGGGAAGGAGCTGTCGAAGCATCACGGCACCACATCCCAGCGTGTCGTGTCTGCTGTTCCAGGGGATTTATGGCAGCTGTGTCCTGGGAACAGTGGGGCAGGCAGGCAGGCAGGCACACGGGGTGGGAGAGGGGATTAATCCTCTCTCAGCAAACCAAGAAACCTCCCGGTGCAGTGATAGGGATACTGCCACACCCCCGGTTTCTGGGTGTCAGTGGGTGGCATCTCCCAGGGCTCTGACACCAGCACTGTGGTGTCCACGTTGTGTGTGTCTGCAGCTCCACACATCCTCTGCTAAAATGGATTTTCACCCAAATCAGCAACTCTAAGTGTGTCTTTGGAGCTCCAGAGGGTTGTTGTGTCCCTGCAGTGGCATGTGGCTTTTAGGTCGTGTTCAAGGAATTCCCCCTGCCAGGTGATGGGCTTCATCCCCCACAGTCAGCCTTCCCAGAGGGGCCTAGGTTGGGTTTCAGCTCCCTGAAACTCTCTGCTCAGCACAAGAGGTGCCAAGATCAGGTCATTGGACATGCACCAGCCTGGCTTCATTAATGTCACCCCAAAACTCCCCAGGCACCGTGGCTGGGGAGCAGCTTCCATGTCCATGGGAGGCAACTGTTGGGAAAGGCTCTGCACAAAGGCAGAATTTTAGCCTTTGGCTACAGAACAGGCTCTTGCAGCTTCAGGTTCTTCCCCTCCATGTGATTGGGGTTGAATTTGTGTTGGGATGACTGCAGGGCCAATGGCAGTCGGGAAAGTCCTGGTGAAGCCCAGGAGGGAAGGGCAGGCAGCCCTCTCTGTTGTGGCTGGGGAGGGGAAATGTGGTCCTGCTGTCCAAACTGCTCCAAACTGGGGCTGATGTGGGCCAGCCCTTCCCATCCTTAACCCTCCTCTTCCTTTTGGTAGCCCTGGTACCCTCACCCTTGGGAGCACAGCAGGCAGGAAACAACCCCGGTGAAAAGGGGTGATTTTCTGCTCATTTGAGTTCCTGTGCCAGATCAAGTGAGAACCAGTGGCTGGAACCTGGCAGGAACCAGACTGACCCCAGTCTTCCTCACCAGCCAGTATGTCCTTTCATGGCACTTCTCTTAAGACATCCATTCTCCAACAGACAGTGTGAATGGACTCTGAACATGCCAGGGGACCAGTTTTTGCCATTTTATGGTGAATTTTCTTAGGAGACCCAAGCACTCAGAGTGAGCGTGTGGACCGTAGATTCAGTCTCAGCTCTTTGCTGAGAGTGAGGAAAAAGAGCACTTTTTAAGCAGGCAGGTGAAGGGAGAACCAAAGTTTCTCGGGCAGGAGGAGCTCACACTGATCCGGTCCTGTTGAGCCCTTTGCTAAATTTGGAAACTGAGCGTTTGCCACGCAGGTCTCACGTTTGGCCACGGGCTCGCCTCCCACGCGCGGCCAGGTAGGATGCGGATGTGGAAAACCACGGCCACATTTAGCACGGGCTGTTTCCTGCGGCAGGCAGGGGGCAGAGGAGCCCGGAGCGCAGCCCCGGCTCCCCCGCTCGGCCCGGGGGGTTTTGGATCTCCAGTGGCTTCGGCGAGCGCTGTGCCTTCCCCAGCAGGACATTGAACTGGCAGTGCCAACCAGCTCATCCTCTGCGTGGCATTTGGGGCTCTTATGCAGGCAAAGGGATCAGGACAACCATTGCCTCTCCTTCTGCAGCCGGTGGTTCGGGGGGTGATCTGCAAGGTTTGAAATGAGGAGGTTTAATTGATGTTCTGATCCTCTGGCATACCAGGGGGCACATCCCAGCTGTGCCTGCAGAGGCAGAGCCCCGTTTGCCCCAGGCACACTGCTGGTGCTCGGTGTGGGCTGTCGGTGCTGTGGTCGGTGGTGGCCGGGGTGTGAGGACACCCTTCCCGTGCTCACTGCTCTGCTCAGCACCTCTGGGAAATCAGCTGGTGCCTGAGCTGGGCAGTGTGAGTGCCAAGGGGAAGGTGACTGTGTCACACACAGGAACAGCCTGTGGGCAGCATCAGCGTGGGGTGCAGAGGGAGAAATGGTTTCCTGACCTCTTAATAGATACCCTCTGCCCTGCTCTGCATCTCTGCTGCCCCCCAGCACGGTCACCCTGGGGGAAAGGGCACATCCATCACTGCAGCAGAACCCACGTGCCACAGAGAGGCCTTTCTGAGCTATCAGGCATCAAGCTGAGCTGGGTAAGACTTAGTATCTGCTCCCTGCTCCCAGCCCTGGACCAGGCTGCCTGCCAGCTGTGCAGGCAGAGGCAGGGAGGTGGATATAACAAGCCCCTGTCCTTGCTGTCAGGCGTGGCTGGGAGCTGTCTCTGTGGTGCTCCTTGGCAGGCAGTGGAAATCCTCCAGAGTGGCTCAGTGCCAGACCCTTTATCCAGCCCCAGGGTCAGGAATAGAGGCCACAAGGGGCTGGGATGGGTTCTGAAGACTTCACGTGCTGCAGGAAACCTTTAAAGGGCTTCTGGAAGCTGCTGTGAGCAGGATGGTCTTGAGGCTTGAGTGGTGTGTGGCCATGGCACTCCCCCACGTGCCCAACCACCTCCTCCTGCAGCTGCAGAGCTGTCGGATTTGGTGATGGATATTTGCAGATTTAGGAACTACCTGGGTAGAGTTAGGTTTTAAACCTACAAATTAAACAGAGCAGATCCTAAATGGAGCAAAGACAAGTGTGGGCTGACGGTCTGACTGTGCTTGGAGGGATCCTGGGGGCCGATGGCACTGCACTGTTGTTGATGCCTGTGCTGCTTTGGGGCGTGATGGAGGTGGGCTCCCTGTTACCAACCATAAATGTGGGTGTGTCAGGGAAATCACGGAATTCAGAGCTATGGCCTGGTTTTGGTGGTTTTTTTTCCCCCACTCCTAAAAGCAAGAAGAGAAGATAAAACCCGCAGGCTGCAAGAGCCTCAGTCTAGAGATGCTGGAAGCGGTGTTGCAGCTCCTCTGGCTGTAAATACAGGCACCAGGGTCCTGTGGTTGTTGCTGTGCCCTTGGATGGGGAGATGGGAGAGGAGCATTCACTTGGGGAGATGCTGCTTCCCTCTGGGCACTGAGGAGGCAGGACCACGAGGTGCCAGGAGGACCCAGCTGTGGGTACGTGGCTGCAGCTGAGCATCTCTGAGGGGATGTTTTGCACAGAAGACCCCTCTGCTCCCCCGTGGCTGCCCCGTGCCCGCTCCACAGCCTGCTTGTAGTTGTGTCACAGGCAAATCTCCCTTCCTTCCTCCTCAGCTCTTAGGCTTTTTTTTTTTTTTTTTCCTTTCTTAGAAGAGAACAATACTGGAGGGCAAGGGAAGCTGTCTGGCTCCAGGCTGGCTTCCCTCTGCAGTGTAACTGTCCCCTGAGCTTTCCTCGGGGTTTCTTTCTCTGGGATGCTGGATCAGGATGGCAGTGGATCAGCATCAAGCATAAAAAATTCATGGAAATTAAGGCTTTTTTTGGTTGCTTCTTTTCTTTTATTTTTTCCTTTTTTTTTTTTTCTTTTTCTATTTAGACTCTGCATTTCAGACTCAGTTCACCTTAAATTGAACATTTCTTCCTAAATCCCAGGGAGGGCGAGCTTCCCGATCCTGCCCTTCTTAGCCATGCTGATGCTCATCCCTGGGGGATCTCCTTGCTGTGAGAGGCTTTGGGGGCCAAATATTCAGATGGGTTCAGCTCTGAGCTGAAGGTTTGTCCAGCAAAACCCAACCTGTGCCCACCCTAGGCCTGGGTGGGTCTGGGGTGGGCACAGGACACCCTCCACGCCAGGGTCCCGTACCCACAGCGTTCTGATGACTCTGTGCTCCCTCCCAAATTTCAGGCTGACCCTGATCTCCAAACCCAGCCTGAGCCACGTGTGCCCTGATTTTTTGCAGGCCAGCCCCTGGGCCCGAGGCCATGCCCGAGTGGAGTGAGGAGCAGCTCTGCACTCGCCCTGCCACAGACACCCCACGGCCACCCAGCCCACCCTGGGCTGCAGCCCCAGCCCGGCCATGGACAGCACAGGTGGGTGATGCTGAGCCCCCCGGGGGGCTGGGGTGAGGGGATCCCCGTGAATGAACCCCCAACCATCACCTTCTTCTGCCTCAATCCCCCTCCAATAAAACACGTGGATGCCTGAACTGGGCAGATGCTCTTAGCGAGGAGTTGGCAGATGCTGCTGGGCAGGTGGAAATGAGGCACAAAGCAGCAGAGGGGCAGCCAAAAGATTGCTGTAGTGGGGCACTTTGAAAGCCTCAGGAGTGGCAACCCTTCTCATTTGAGTTTTAAAGCAGTTTTATATGTTTTTTTTTTGGTGTCCATTTCCCCCCCCCCCCCCATATTTTATTTTCGCGCCGTTTCACAGGGTGGTGTTGATCTCCCAGCACCCCGAGGTCAGGATGTCACTGCTGAAACATTTTATTTAATTTCTGAGCCACTACTGTTTGTTGCTGGTACGTTGAGCCTGTTTTTAGATCAAAGGTCCTCTTGTTTGTGTTGGAACAATCTCTTTGACGCTCTGCTCCCCATGAAGAAACCTCCGAGTATCTTGGCTGAGGTTGCTTTGATTTAGAAGGAGAGGACACTATTTATATCAATGCCCAGGAAAAGCTTCCTCTGGTAATTACAAACGTACACAAATGAAAAGAGCAGGAAATTTCAAATAGTCCATTAATGCATAATCCCTGAGTGCAAACCCAATAAACACAACAGTGAAACTGAGGAGCTTCACAAAATCACCGCAGAGAAAAAAAAAGGAAGGAAAATTTCCAAGACATTTCCCCAAATGACACTTCCCAAATGAGGAAAATCCCGTTTCAAAGGACACTTTTGCACTGTAATTTCTCCCTGTGTGGGCACCATGACATGAACTGTGCTTCCCTTGGGCACACACAGAGCTTCATCAGCAGGTGTGAATAATTGTGACCCTGAGAGTGTGGCTGTTTCCTGAAGCCTGGATTGAATGAATCCTCCCTACAAGCATCCTTAAGGGATGCACTCTCCTGGGGTCACTAAATAGGGGAACTGTTTTGGCTGTTGGGGTGTGCTCAGGAATAGGTCATCCCAAATATTTTAAATTTTGCATTTCCCAGCTGTCTTTTAGGCAGAGCTCATGTCTGGTGCCCCTATTCCCTTATCACCATCTCTTTGGACCCTTCAGTGGCCAAGGGAGGAGGTTTGGAGCTGTGGTCCCCGAGTACAGCTCTGGATCTTGTAGAGAAATCAATGCCCTCCTGCTCTTGCTCTGATGTCAGGGAAAAAGGAAATGTGGCAGCAGAAGGTATGGAGGGAATGAGAAAACACAGCAGCAAAAGTGGGCAGGAAATGTGGTGGTGATGACACTGTGTGGATGAGACAACTCTGACCAGCCACAAACATCTGAGGTCCCTGGAAGTTTTTAAGCCCAGGTTGGACGGGGCTTGGAGCAACCTGGGCTGGTGGAAGATGTCCCTGCCCATGGCAGGGGGTGGAACGAGATGATCTTTAAGGTCCCTTCCAACCCAAACCATCCTGGGATTCTGTGATCCTTCCCTGGACCCGGCCATGTTCTCGCTGCTCCAGCCTGAAATTTCCTACGGCAGGAGAACATAACCTAAAAATATCTAACTTTATATAAGGTTTTTTTTTTTTCATTACAAGGAAATAAGAATCCTTTTTCCAATGGGGAAAGAGCAGCCCAGGGTAAGGGGGGGACACAAAGGCAGAACCATGGTGGGGTACAGGGACCTTGCAGCCTTCCTGCCCTTTACCCACATGCTGATTTTTGTGCATGGCCAGTCAGCTGTCACCCTGTGAGCTCCTGCTCACGAGCCCCCAGCCCGCTGAGAGTCCTGGCCCAAACTGGGGCTGAGGTTGTAGAACTTATTTTTGACCAAGAGCAGGATGCAGTTTGGTTTTGATGAGTACAAAGCGTATGTGGTGGTTACCAGGCAGAAGCAGCGACCCAGAGTCCCTCCCTGGGGAAGCAGAAGGTGCTCCAGGCCCGGGGGTGGGTGGTTGCATGTCATGGGGAGGCTGTGAGGGGTCACAGGCGAAGGCAGGAGGGGACACACCAGCCTGGTGGCTCTGCCTGTGTTTTTCCCATGAGGGCTGAGCTGCTGGTGTGGGCAGCAGACCTTGTTGCAAGAGTCCTCCTTGCGATGAGCGTGAGGTTGAGGCTGAATCCGTGCAGTGCCAAAATGCAGAGGTGTTTCTGCTCGTTCCTGGTGCCAAGTTGTGCTTTAATTTTGTTAGTTTCTATATTTAATGTGTGATTTTTTTTTTTTTTTATCGAACAGGGGGAGAGGAAAGCTCTGCAGAGCTCGTGTGTGAGCATTCTTCTGCAAAGCCTCTCTACCACCACGTCCCTGCAGGAGCCCTCTGCTCTCCAGCAGGGCTCCAGGGACCACCGGTCCATGGGCTGGCATTCCCACCCAGCTCCAGCAGCTCTGCTGTGTTTCCACAGAGGTTCATTCAGGATTGAAACCTGCTGAGACAGCCACCCTGAGGGCTGTGAGGAAGGGGCAGTCCCTGTGCTCAGCCAAACCGGTGCCTCCTGCCTCGGGGTTGTCCCGGTCTCCCAGGGGTGCTGTCCTGGCTGCTCACGCCCTCTTTGTCCCCGCAGAGGTGGAGTCCGACATCCTGCGCCGGGTCCGGACGCTGCTGCGAGAGCTGGACGGGCACCACCCGGCCTGCCAGTGTGACCGAGGTGAGACACACCTCTGGCACCGCCCCTGGGCTGTGCCCTCCTTGCTGGGGCTTGCTTGGCCCCGACACCCCCTGCTCGCCTCTCCGAGGCAGTGCCAGGGTGGGGGGACACGGTGGCTTCCCCCTCCCTGGCGCTGCTCTGCCCTCCCCAAGCTGCTCTTGGAGGTGCCAAATCTTTGCTGAGCTCCTGGTGACCCTGGGATCAGCTCAGCTGCTAACACACCGAGGTTGTGGGTTTGGTCCCTCATGGGCCATTCACTTGAAAGTTGGACTTGGTGACCCTTGTGGGTCCCTTCCATCTCAGAATAATATCCTGTGATACTGTTGTTCTGTGAGCAGCCCCAGCCATTTTCATCATCCTCTACGTGGCTTTTACATCCTTCCCACCCTACACTCGCCCAGGGGGTCCAGCATTAAGGTGGGACATAAATGCAGAGGTCTCAGATCCGACACTGGCTCCTGGCACATCCCTGTCCAACTCACTCAGCCCCTTGGAGCTGGAGTTTCCCTCTCTCTCTCCATGGGGATATTGTTTTGCCATTCACTGCTCATCTCCTCACTGAAGAGCCACTTGATTTCTCTGTGTTATGGATCTGGAGAATGAAACTCCACCTGAGCCAGCCACTGGATGGTCACAGCCTTAGGAAACCTAATTAATTTTGAAAAATTGATTTTTCTCGGAGCACGTGGAATATTTTACAGTTAATGAAGTTTGATTTTGTCTGGAATGAGCCTTGACATCCTCAGGACTGAGATGCTTTGCAGTCCTTGCTCTGAGTGCTGTTGGCAGGCAGTGTTCAGGTGCTGTGTGCTGGGGACCAGCAGGAACCCAAATTCCTCATGACAGGCTGGGAAAACAGGCAGAACAACAGAACAACAGAGGCAACAGGAAACAAACTTCGTGCCCATTGCCCTGCCTTGCTCTTCTCCAGCCCCCACAGTCCTGGAGACCTTTGTCCAAAGGTTTCCCAGTACTGGAGATCTGACACTTCGATGCTGCATCCAGAGCCAGGGCAGCAGCCTGGCTTGTCCCTTGCAGAGGGACAATGATTGAAGCAGAGGGAAGACAAATCTGGTTTAGCTCTGATAGTGCAGCATCTCCGTGGGTGTTTCTTGCACCAACAGTGCCCAGGTCTCCTGACTGCTCTGTGGAACACCCTGATCCCTCACTGCTCTGCTTGGCAACCTCACCTTTCCTGGCTTTCACTTCTCAGGGATGCTGCGATGGACCCTGCATAAAAAAATCGACCAGAATCCCAGTAACAGCTCTGTCCTGGTCAGGATCCTGGTGAAGGAGCTGGAAAGGGTAAGTGCCACCTCAGAGATGTCCCCCGAGTGCCGGGCTTGGCCCCTCCATGGCACGTGCCCTGCTGGGTGGGCAGAGGGATGGGGACTCAACTCCGCCTCAGACAGGAGTTTTTAGGGGCCTTGAGCCCAGCTGGGGACTGTGGGTCAGCACAGAGTGGAAAACCCTGTAGGACACCAGGGCAGAGCTGTAGCTTGTCCCCAGATGCTGTCTGCAGGGGCCAGGGTTTGTCCCAGAAGTGACGGTGAGCCGTGGGCAGAGCCAGGAACCTCCCCAGGCTCCTCAGTGTCACGGCAGCCAAGCCCTCACAGCTTGCAAATAGTGATCAACACCTCATCCCACCCCAAATCTCCCTCATCCCACCCCAGCAGCTGTGGTTACAGGTGGAGTGGAAAATACTCCTCCACATCACCCACTGTGATGAAGCACCTTACCCAGCATCCTGTCCTGGGAGCACAGGTGGAAACCTGTGATGGGTTTTTGGTTTCATTGATTTATTTTGTCCTTTTCTGGTCTTGTATAAACCTTCAGCACCCTCAGCATCCTGGTGTGACCTGGTTTGTGGTTTGCTGAGGTGTCATGTGTAGAAGCAGCACCTTTTCTGTCTCATGTGCCTGCCTCATTTTACCCAGTGCCCTCATTCTGGTGCAGGGAGGATCAGCCCCTGTTCCCCTCCTCCTCCTCCTTCTCCCCCTCCTCACCCCACTGATGAGCCCACACTCTGTGCACAAACCTCCCCGTACCATTTTCTCAGCATTTTTACTAATTTCTCCTTCTGATCTGGGAGGATGGAGCAGCCCTGCTGAGGCTGCCCCCTCCCTCCCTCAACACGTGCCACACACACGGGCCATGCCAGCCCAGTGCAGATCCCTGTGCACACATCCAGCAGTTATTCCCCAATCCCAGATTTCTGCCTTTTAGCAGCTCTGAGGCTGCTTGCAGGCTGTCTGTCCCATGCTGTGGCAGTTCAGCTTCCATCAGTGCCTTGGGAAGGCATTTTATCCGGCAGCTTTTGCAAATCCAGATAGACAGGAACACCCACATCACCCTTGGCTGTGGATACAGGGATTTTCCCCGGGGACTTGAGAGCTGCTTTCTCTGCTAAAGCCCTGGCAGTTCTCCTCATAGGTATTATCACTCTGCTACTCTTATCTTTCCTTGCCCAGCAGGGGTGTCAGTGCTCCTGGTTTGTAATTCCCTTCATCTCCCTGAAGCTCTTCCTGGAAATGTGTGACACTTGTTTGGGTTTTATTATTTTTTCGCTCCTCTGGTGCTGCAGCAGCTCTGAGCCATCAGTATCAACCATAGATGATAATTTAGCAATTTCATGCTTGAGTTCCTCCAGGGCAAATATCAACTGGTCTCAGCAATTCAGTGTTATTCATTTCATTGATCATTTCTAAAGCCTTGCTGCCATCATTTCCATTTAATTCAGATCCATCAACCCATCAGCCCTGAAGAAAGGTGCTAGAAATATCTCTGGAGTGGAAATACCTTTCCCAAGTTTATCCCTGGGCATTCCTGTTGCTGGAGCTGTTGTTAGAGCCGGACCAGGCTGCAGGGAGGGGCTGGAGCTGTGTCAGCTGGAACATCCATCTGGCTTCCCATGGGCCAGGATGGGGATGCAAGAACAGGTCTCCTCCCTGTTCACTCTGGTCCCACACCCACCAAATGTAAGACAGACTTTTCCCAGAGGTTTTGGTTTCCCACATGAGCTTCTGCAAGAGAAAGGAGGTCAGTTAGAAACTTCTGCTCCCCCTCTCCCACCGTGGCTGTGTGGTCCATGCACCATCCAGGGACATCCTGCCCACCCCAAAAGCCTGTGGGGGATCCCAAACCTCACCTTGACCCAGGAATCAGCCCCTTAAGTGTGTCTGAGCTGCTGAGAGACACAACCCAGCACATCCTGGGTGCTCTGGGGGCTCATTCCCAGGGCTGGTGCCCAGCTGGGTGATCCTGCTGGGACTGACTGTTCCTTCTGCTTCCACAGGCAGAGCGGGGTGACTTCAGGCATTACATCATCCCCTTGCTGCACACCCTGATGTACACCTTGATCAAGGTAACCTACTGGGGGCCTTGCTGGGGCAAGAGCCAGGGGAAATCAGAAGCCACAGGAGGGGCCCCTTGAAGTGATTCAGGACCTGTTCCTGTGCTGGAATAACCCAGTACCTGCCCAGCAAAGCCCTGGGACTGCCATGGGTGGACTCAGTTGGGTATTTCCCAGGGTGCTGTTTGGTGGCTGAGACTCTGTCACCTGTGACACACACAGGAGTGACAGGCCCTTCCAGCTGACCCACTTTGCTGGAGGTGTTTAGGTGCCTGGAGGTGCAGGAAGCCACAACCTGGTAAAAAAAGCGCCCACATCCTTCAGTGGTTATTGCTGGAGATTTTCCAAGCATTTGTAAGGTCTGATTCTGCTTCATTTTGCATTGAAATCCATATTGAATTTGGGCAGCTCTGGGGTCTGTAGGGAGAGCAGCATTAGGGATCCCTGCCCGTGGCATCTCCTTGTGTCTCCCCAGGCTCCCTGCATCTCTGAGGAGCTCTGTGGCAGAGTCTACGACTTCTGCAAGAAGCTGCTGACCCTGCCCAAGCCTTTCTGCACCATTGGGCTGGACTATGCCACCAGGCTGAAGGTGGAGAGGACAGCACCAGGTAGGAGGGTCTGTCCCTGAGTGGCACCGGGCACAGCTGTGCCCTCGAGGCAACGGGACTGGGGTGTCATGAAGCAAAACAGCTCTAGCCCAGCCAAAACCAGCTCATGGGGGCTCTGGGGGATTTGCATACCTGAGCTGGCCTTTGCCCAGTGCAGTGAGCCATGGCAGGGAGATGGGCAAATGCTTGGGGGTCTTGGGCGTGCATTGAGGTGGGAGGGTTCCTCTCTCCTGACCTCAGGCTGCTGAGCCTTGGTTAGTAGCAGACAACTTGGGGGTCATCCTGCTGTCAGTGCGGGCACACCAGAGTCAAGGCGTCGGGTAGATTCCGGTCGATATATACATTTTTATATCTCTATATCTATATCTATGTCTAGGTGTGGGAGACGTAATACTCCTCACCGACTTCAGTGAACCACACAAGTCGACCTCGTCTCCTCTGACTCCCCTCTGGAGGGACGTCAAGGTTGACGGACCCGTCCCCGTCTCCTCCCCGTCCTGACTCGAGACGAGACCTCTGGGGGGAGCAGGGACAGCCCCCAGGGAATGGCTGGAGCTGTGTCAGGGCAGGCTCAGGCTGGATCTCAGCAAAAGGTTCTTCCCCCACAGGCTGGTTGGGCACTGAACAGGCTCCCCAGGGCAGTGGGCACAGCCCCAAGGCTGCCAGAGCTGCAGGAGGCTTTGGATGATCCTCTGGGGCACAGGGGGTGACTCTTGGGGATGGGCCTGTGCAGGGCCAGGAGTTGGACTTGATGGTCCTTGTGGGTCCCTTCCAACTCCCAATTCTATTTGGGAAACAGGATGTTTCTGCTCCCAGCCTGGGCATCTCAGTGCATTTTGTGGAGGTCTCTTTTATGCAAAGTAAATTTTCCATCTGAGATTGAGACTGCCCAGCATGGGCTGTCCTTCCAGTACCTGTGCATCAGGCTGTAGACACTAAAATGCCAGAAGTGTCCTCAGAGAACAGTCCCTTCTACAAAGCAAGCTAAAGGATAACTTTCCCTTTTCTCCACATTGCTTTTTAGAAGTTCTTCTTTTTATAGTTTTCTTTAATAAGATTCTTTAAAAGTAATCCTTTAGAACAGTGCAAGGTACAGACACCCTGTGGCGGGGAGGTAAAACATGAGAAACCTGGTGGGAAATTAAAAAATGCCATTTTAGGTATTCTCAGCTCATCCTCATCACCCCAACCACCCTTCCTCAGTACTGCCTTGTCTGGAGCTCCAGTGTCCACCTTTATCTCACCTGATTTCTGCTAAAGGAATGATTCAGTGTGGAGAGATGGGGATCTCCAGTGGGGCTTCCCTCAGAGCACCACAAGGTTCCCAAGATGATTGTAGCTGAGCAATGCCAGGTGGGTGTATCTTGCCCTCCCCAGAGCTGGGTGAGGGTAAAATACATCTCTCCTACATCACAATCCCGTTGTGCTCTTCATATCCCCCCAGACACTGTTCCCCCATGTGGCCCTGGGGAGGGAGGCCAGGAGTAGGGCTCTTCCTCCTGCTTCCTCCCAAGCTCATAATCCACTAAACAAAGGAAGGGAAACACAGGAAATGATCCCTGAATAGAAGGGGTTTTCTTTTTATGTAGCATGACCTACCTTTGCCTTTG